>NC_139959.1:41435358-41580358 GCF_963454915.1 Gymnoscopelus microlampas | reverse complement strand
GAAACATACGTTTTTTTCAGAAAACTGTTGGGATTAAGGAGACATGTAGAATCGGCTTCAGGTCTCAATGGGTTCATTGATAAGTTGTGACTCTCTTTGTTTAAACTTGTTTTAATCTTTTGAAGTATATTTTTATTATGTAGGAAACGAAATTCGTTTCCTACATAATAAAATGTTCCATGGCATGGCAGCGCCCCTGCCATGGAAAATTACATGGGGGGATATTCATGTGGGCGTGGCCAGGCGGAGACGTGAGGAAGTTCGCTGTTTGATTAGACAGCTCCAGACTAGACTAGACTATAGTGTACAAAATAATGTAACCAAATGGACTCGTCTCCTCTGTGTTTAATTAACTATACAATAAGCACTTATGTTGTTAGAAGAAGATAATTGTAATCAGCTCTCTGGATAAAGACCACATTGTACATTTAGGAAAGTGTCTGTCTTTCCGTTGAAGGGAAATTGCTATTACAGATATCTCATCTTCAATGCACAATATTGACTTTCTCATCCATTCATATTCACATTTAGACATCCTGTTCAATTGATTGATTGATTGATTCGTTTTTTATTTACATTTGACCAAAAAAAGCATACGCAATCATATATTTTTACATATCTGATGAAAGAATATTTTTGTCATCAATTGTTAGTGATCATTTTGTCTGTGAGGGTTTGTTATTATATAGATTTGGGAAGTCTAAAGTGGCCTGTGGACGGTGTTCAATCAGACAGCTCAGAGTGTTACAGAGCTTAGTATACGGCCTGAGCAGCCAGCCAATATGCAACCACTTGTGTGCATTCCCCACAATGGGACCGAAGTCAATCATAGGGGGACACAGTAACTTTTAATTAAACGGGCGACGGCGCCACTGCTCTATGGGTCACTCTGGAGGAGGCGTAGAACAGAACAGAACTACTTCTAATGCTGCTACTGTCTCTGACCCATGAGATGACTAGGCTATAGCACCCACCCTGCTCTCCTCTCTCAGACTGAGCTGTATGCAGCACCATTCAAACTTTAGCCCTTTAAGACCGGGAACACATCTGAGTGTCATTTTTACATTTCTTTGGTTATTAACCCATTAAGACCTGGAACTGTGTCATTTTTAGATTTGAGCTAAAATACATTATTTTACACTTTGGGCTATTCAAAAATAGCAGATCTACAAGCTCATAGCGCGGCACCGAGTGCCGCGCTACGAGCTTGTATATCTGCTATTTTTGAAAAATAGTTAAAATGTGTGCAAATCATTGAATATATATATTTTTAAAGTTAACATTTTTAACTCAAATCTTTGCTTCTGGGGGTCCCTGGAACAACATATTTTGATGGGGGTCCGCGGCCAAATACATATAATTTTGGGGGTCCTTGACATGAAAAGGATTGAGCACCACTGATATATAAACATACGTTTTTCAGAAAACTGTTGATTTAGGAGACATGTAGAATCGGCTTCAGGTCTCAATGGGTTAAAAAATAGCAGATCTACAAGCTCGTAGCGCGGCACCGAGCTTGTAGATCTGCAATTTTTTTGAAAAATCGTGAACTTTAATTTTGTGCAAATCTTTGAATATATATATTTCATTTTAAGTGAACATTTGTTACCAAAATCTTTGCTTCTGGGGGTCCCTGGAACAACATTGAGATGGGGGTCCGCAGCCAAATTAATATAGTTTTGGGGCTCCTTGACATGAAAAAGTTTGAAAACCAACACACCCCCAG
This sequence comes from Gymnoscopelus microlampas, assembly GCF_963454915.1. NCBI lineage: Eukaryota > Metazoa > Chordata > Actinopteri > Myctophiformes > Myctophidae > Gymnoscopelus > Gymnoscopelus microlampas. Next base: position 41,578,632 of record NC_139959.1, on the reverse strand, counting down.
AAGCAAATATTTGAGTTACAAATGTTCGCTATCAAATATATACATTCAAAGATTTCCAAAAAAGGCAGATTTGACAAGATTGTAGTGTGGCACTCTGTGCCGCGCTATGAGCTTGTATATCTGCTATTTTTTGAATAGCCAAAGAAATCTAAGATGACACGGATGCTGCAAAGTTACGCGTTCCCCCTGTGACCTACAGAGGAGGAGATATGAAGACCGAACCAGCAAGATGGAACATGATGAAGTGTAAATACTGAGAGAGAGAGAGAGAGAGAGAGAGAGAGAGAGAGAGAGAGAGAGAGAGAGAGAGAGAGAGAGAGAGAGAGAGAGAGAGAACCGAGGCATAGGGAGAAAGGAAGGATACAAGAAGAGTGGGCACTAAGGAAGAGTGGGCACCTCAATGTCAAATTAGCTATTTTGTCCAAAATGCTATGTAAAGTATGCATGATTCGGAGGGGATTGAGAAAGAAGTATCGTGGAACGAAACAAGAAATGACGCAGTCACATGTGTCAGCTTGCAGCAAGCAAATCCCTTGAAAAGTACTGTCAACTCATGACTCTTACTAAACACTACCAAAAAAGATATATGTACGTATATATTAAACCTGTTTTTGGGTGATAAAACAGACACAATGATCACTGAATCCTCATGATAGAGTTCCCAAGATGGTCTGGGTTCTGTTAACCATTCAGTCCGGGTTTACATCCCACCTACTGTATCAAATCATTTCCGCGCGCGCACACACACACACACACACACACACACACACACACACACACACAGACACAGACACAGACACAGACACACACAAACACACACACACACACACACACACACACACACACACACACACACACACACACACACACACACACACACACACGCACACGCACACGCACACACACGTTTCTGTGTCCGCTCTAGACCGGATATGCAAATTACAAAGTGAATTGGACAGTTTCAAACAAGGTCCAAAAAAACGTTCCATAACCATTTTCTGCATCGATCATGGCCAGCGTAGCATTCTGACTAAACACACTATGTCACATATGTGTTTAGTAATGTACTTTTGCGTCGATCGTTAAATAATAATGATCCTCTCCGCATAAACACTAAAAAAGATGGCTGCTTCTCCAACACTGAGCTAGCCCTTTGATTGGCCGGCCGAGTGAGGAACATAAGATTAACCATTACATAGAGAGATATATACAGTGGTCGAACACAGTATCGCATCCGTCATGTTTAGATCCCATATTCTGCATAGTTGTTAGATGCCATATTCCCTGAGAGGACGTGCAGCTAGATACACTGCAACTAATACTAGTTGCAGTGTATCTTTACCAGTGGTGGAAAGTAACTTAGTACAAGTACTCAAGTCAAATGTTGGTTACTTCTACTCCACTACATCTCAGAGACAAATATTATACTTTTACTCCACTATAATTAATTGAAAACTTTAGTTACTAGTTACTTTTCAGATATAAATTATGATATATGAAACATACATCGACCACTTTAGCCCTATTTTATACACAGGCTATTTGAAAATAGCCAATCTACAAGCTCGATGCGACGCGTAGTGAGCGTGTAGATCTGCTATTTTCAAATATTTTTGTACTTTTACTTTTGGTACTATAAGTACATTTTGATGCCAATACGTCAATTTAATTCTGGACTTACTTGTAACAGAGTATTTCTATATTGCAGTATTGGTACTTTTACTTAAGTAAAGAATTTGAGTACTTTTCCACCACTGCGCTTTACTGATCAGCTCTGCAAGCTGATGATAAAAAAAAAAAGAGACACACAAAACAGAGCAGGACTTCTCTCTTACCTAGCGGAGACATCTCGGGGACCCCCGCCAGGTACGGGCCGTCCAGGAACTTGGGCTCGTTGTCGTTGATGTCCTGCACCTTGACCACGAACTCGGAGCGCGGCTCCACGGGCACGTTGCTGAGGCGGTCCACGGCCTGGGCCGACAGCGTGTAGTAGGCCTGGGCCTCGCGGTCCAGACGCTTGGTGGCGTGGATGTCGCCCGTGTTCTCGTCGATGGTGAAGATGGAGGTGGCGCCCTCGCCGTTCAGCACGTACTTCACCTTGCCGTCTCCCTTGTCCACGTCAGAGTGGAGCTGTAGAGGAGAGAGGAGGAAATAACACGTTTAAAACCCTATTACACTTACTTGACCAGGGGTATGCCCAGTGGGGGTAAAGTAACTAAGTACATTTACTCAAGTACTGTACTTAAAGGTTTCATGACATTGAGTTTTACAACACATTAAAAGTCTTGGTCATGGTCCTTTAATCATGTATAAAAAGTTTTAACTGAAAATTCCACTCCAGTGAGCCATTGCAGGTGTTTTTCTCTCACATTTCTAAAGCCTTTTCAACTGCAATAAAAAAAAAAAAATCTTTGCCTGCGGGTGTCGCTGTTCTGCGTCCTTTTCTTGCACTATTATGCCTGAACTGCACCAACTGTACCTAATCTGCTGTATATAGTGGTTTTCAACCAGTGGTCCGGGGACTACCAGTGGTCCTTGAGGGGGTTCCAGGTGGTCCCCAGCTAAATGATGGAGAGTTGGTAACCAAATGGACCCTTATAGATCTTAAACTCTTGAGAGCGTAAAATGAAACCAAATGGACCCTTACGGGTCCATTTGGTTTCATTTTACACTCTCAAGAGTTAAATAATTGTTAAGCATCTGCATTACTTAATAAATCCATTGTTATTTCAATCAACGTTTGCCTGTTATCTCGCCTATTGGTACCAACATCAATATAGCATGGAATTGTGGACAAAATAATATCCAACGATAACAACATATTCTACGTTTTGGGTCTGAGAGTCTAAATCTCATCAAATGGTGATCCGTGGCTCAAATGTCGAATAAATAATGGGCCTTGATATGAAAAGGGCTGAAAACCACTGGTATATAGAATTTACTGTGAAGTTGTTTACACACAGTTAGGTGGCAGCTACAGAAGAAAAAAAATGCTCAATGTTTACAATATACCACGTTTTGTTTTTTCATGCACGCAGAACATGTACATTTGATGATGCTCTTTCTGTTCTCTTTTTTTTGCACTAGCTTTCTTTTCCTTAACCCATTAAGACCTGGAAAACCTCTGTGCCATTTTCAGATTTGAGCTCAAAAGCATTATTTTACACTTTGGCTATTAAGAAAATAGCAGATCTACAAGCTAATTTAATTCCAGACTTTTACTTGTAACAGAGTACTTCTACATTGCAGTATTGATACCTTTACACAAGTAAAACATTTGAGTACTTTTTTTTCCACCACTGCTCTCTGTGGAGTGAGGATTTGTGTGGCCAAAAAGCTAAAAGTCGTAGACGATCTGAATAACCGACAAAAGACCCACACAAATGGATCAGGTACATTGTTATTTAACCTGAGAATACCAATCAATGATGTGCTGTCCAAAATGTCCCCCAAAAAGAAAATCGGTTAAAGACGTTAAGCCAGCATCCATGGTGGTAAAGACTTTCCTCTCATTATCCGCACTTGACCAGGCAGCCACACGCGCACACACACACACACACACACACACACACACACACACACACACACACACACACACACACACACACACACACACACACACACACACACACACACACACACACACACACACACACACACACACACGTAGGAGTAAAGTACTTTGTGTGACATGTTGTGCCAGCCTATAAATATACAAACTGTATATGTCCTGTGTTTATAATTGTCACTATAATAATGCTACTGTACCTATTAACCTATTAAAACCTGGAACGCATCTGTGTCACTTCTCGATTTGAGCTAAAAAAAACTTTGTTTTACACTTTTGGCTTTTCAAAAATAGCAGATCTACAAGCTCGTAGCGCGGCACCGAGTGCCGCGCTACGAGCTTGTAGATCTGCTATTTTTGAAAAATCGTGAAAATGTGTGAAAATCTTTGACTATATATATTGTTTTAAAGCGAACATTTTTAACTCAAATCTTTTCTTCTGGGGGGTCCCTGGAACAACATATTTTGAGATGGGGGTCCGCGACCAAATACATATCATTTTGGGGGTCCTTGATATGAAAAAGATTGAGAACCACTGATATAGAAACATACATTGTTTTCAGAAAACTGTTAGGATTTAGAAGACATTTGTAGATTCGGCTTCAGGTCTTAATGTGTTAAATGAAGAGTCACTGTCAAAACTATCGCCATTACAAGAAGTTTGTGAGCTGCAGTTAACCCACCGAGACCGAGAAGGCATCTGTGTCATTTTTTTGATTTGAGCTAAAAATAAGCATTATTTTAAACTTTGGCTATTCAAAAATAGCAGATCTACAAGCTCGTAGCGTGGTAGAGAGTTGAGAGTGCGCAGCTCTTAGATGAGAGTGCGCCTCTACGAGCTTGTAGATCTGCTACTTTTGAAAAATTGTGAAAATATGTGCATATATATATATTATTTTAAAGCGAACATTTTTTACTTAACATCTTTGCTTCTGGGGATTCTAATGTCTTCTAAATGCTAATAGTTTTTTTTGTTTTTTATTTTTATACTTACAGTCGTAGCCAGCTGAGAACCTCACCTTAGGTACCTAGGAAATCAGTACCCGGGAGGCGCTGATATGAAACCACACCCCTCTGTGGGTGTGGTTTTGCCTTGGAGGGTGGAGTTTAGCATTATTTTTTCCCCACTGTGCAATACAGTAGCTGGACAGTAGGTGGCAGGGCCGAGCAACTATTGGTTGTTTACCTACTAGTCTACTTGGTGGGGAATTCAAATATCCCTTTAACTATATTCTACAGTTTAACCCAGTGATTCTAAACCTTTTTCATTTCAATTTCATTACTCATATCTATTGCTTTATTTAGGCATTTTGTATCACAATATTTTTCTTTTCTTTTAATAATGATAATAATAATAATGGTTAGTGTGTTCTGTAATCAGTGTTGGGCTATATTACTTAGGAGAGTAATATGTTACTTATTACTTATTACTCCTTTGAAAAGTAATAATATTATATTACTTATTACTTGGAATCAAGGGTAATATATTATATATTACTTTATATTACTTTCCCTGCACTGCAGACGTGTACAGTTTTTAGCCTTTTAGAACTGAATCCAATTTAATGGAACAATAGAACATTGGTTCTCAAAGTGGGGTCCGGGGACCCCCAGGGGTACCTGAGGGGGTTCCAGGGGTCCCCAGCTAAATGGAAGATAGTTAGGAACCAAATGGACCCTTGTGGGTCTGTAACTCTGAGAGTTAAATTAACATTGATTTTACAATATAAATTGGGGTCCCAGGGATAGAAATGCCATTAAATGGGTGTCGCCTAATGCATGTAAACTGGGGGTCCTCTTGAAATTAAAATTGTTGAGAATCACTGGTAGCTGGCAGTGAAAAATCTTCTCTTATGGGGAATCAACACACACACACACACACACACACACAGTAAACTCTGAGCCCCTCTCTCTCTCTCTCTCTCTCTCTCTCTCTCTCTCTCTCTCTCTCTCTCTCTCTCTCTCTCTCTCTCTCTCTCTCTCTCTCTCTCTCTCTCTCTCTCTCTCTCTCTCTCTCTCTCTCTCTCTCTCTCTCTCTCTCTCTCTCTCTCTCTCTCTCTCTCTCTCTCTCTCTCTCTCTCTCTCTCTCTCTCTCTCTCTCTTTATCGCCTGCAACTTCTAAATAAAGGTTTCAGACAATGACATGCAAATTAACTGGTTTAGCTCCTTGGCCATCACTTGGCCAACTTAGGCCCTCACAATGGACTCAGGAGCCCAGGTCTTGTGATCCCCCGCCCCACCCCCACACACCCACACACACACACACACACACACACACACACACACACACACACACACACACACACACACACACACACACACACACACACACACACACACACACACACACACACACACACACACACACACACACTTGTATTTTTGTTTTGACTACATTCAATTGCAGTTCGTTTCCATTTGATTTTTAAGTGGATTTGCTAGTTTAGTTTTTACTTTGTGAAAAGGCTTAGTTTTAGTTGATTTTTTATTAGTTTCAATCTTCATTTTAGTTTTATTATTGTAAGGGTAGTCAGGGGCAATATTCAACTAGAATAGTGAAGATGGCAGATCTACAAGCTCACAACACGCAGCAGTTGTAACATTGCTACTGCTGTCATCGGCTGCGTGGAGACAGAAACGAAAACTGATACTGAATATGTTTTGCTTAATCATTCTGAATCAGCTTTGCTTAATCATTCATCAAAAGTTATGAAAGTTCTAATGAAGGAACGGGACTCTTACAAGGTTCAACTGGTGACATTGACAGAGAAGCTTGTAGAGAACTTGTAGATCTTCCATTTCCACTATTCTGAGCTTGTTGAATACAGCCCCTGACTACCCTTACAATAATAAAACTAAGATTAACACTGAAACAAAAAAAAACTCTACTTCTTTTCACAAACTAAAAACTAAATTAAATTGACAAATCCACTTAAAAATCTAATGAAAACTAACTGCAATTCAAAACATGTAGTAAAAATAAAAATGTGTGTGTGTCATTGCATGTCATTGTCTGAAACCATTGCTGATGCAGTGCATGTGTGTATGACTTTGTTTTCCAACCTCGAAAAGTTTTTTGATTGAATACTTTATTTAGTAGTTTGCAGACAAAAAGCACATGAAAGTACAGTTAAAATACAAGGTTGACTAAATATGATTTAAAAAATCCAAGAAAGCCATATGGCTTGTTTAAATTGGGGTCCTAAGTTAGTTAGTACATTATAATCTCCTGTGTTGATTTAACTCCGTTTCACATTCTAAAATAACATAATTGTGCCCCAGTAGTTTATGATGCATTTTATTGAAATGTTACTTTCAGTTGACTAGTATAGTTACTAGTTACTGCTCTCAGAAAGTAGCAGCTTTGGGAGCTGCAATTATTTTATCTCTGACTGACTTATCTATCTTCTTCCACCATGTTCCATGAAACACAGTTATGTTTAAAGAAACAATTGCTTTTGAATTCATCCTAAGGACTCTTTTTTTCCCCTTCTATTTTCCATGTTTTGGATCTGATAAATGTTTGGTTACTAGTTAGTTTGTAGATTTTGAATATTATCACAAAACATACAGTAACCACTTCAGCCCTATACACATTTTGGCCATTTGAAAATAGCCGATCTACAAGCTCACAATGCGTCGCAATGTGACACATAGTGAGCTTGTAGATCTGCTATTTTCAAAAGATTTTTATACATTTTATACATTTGAAAAGTTGTGAAATGGGACATTCCACATAATTAGTAGAGTACTTTCTACTTTTGGTACTTTAAGTACATTTTAATACCAATACTTTTGTACTTTAACTCAAGTATAGTTTTATTTCCTGACTTTTACTTGTAACAGAGTATTTCTACTTTGCAAAAGCAACAACAAAAGCAGCAGAAACAGTCTATAGCTATGTTGCTCACTGTGAACGCGCCACCCTGTGGCAGAATGGCCACACTACACACTGAAATAAGATACAATACATTTAGGGGGCGTGTCTGAGAATCTGGGGGAGTGGCCGGCACAGGTACCCAGGGGACAAATCAGTACTGCTTTGAAAATCGTGAGGTTCTCAGCTGGCTACTACTGTATGTTGCTACAATATCAGTGGTTCTAAAACTTTTTTTCATGTCAACGACCCCCCATGTATTTGTCCGTGGACCCCCATCTCAAAATATGTTTTTCCAGGGACCCCCAAAAGCAAAGATTTGAGTTACACATTTTCACGATGATTTTTTTTCAAAAACAGCAGATATACAAGCTCATAGCGCGGCACTCGGTGCCGCGCTATGAGCTTGTATATCTGCTGTTTTTGAATAGACCAAAGACGTCTAAAAATGACACAGATGCGTTCCCGGGTTTACTGGGTTAATGCGGCTGCAACTATTTATGTAACAATGCTGCTGCTCAAAATGTGTCCCATTGTTCTCTTCTTTGCAAACGACCTACTGCTAATGTGTCAGCAGAGGTGGGAAAAGTATTCACATGTTTTACTTAAGTAAAAGTGTCAATACTGCAATATAGAAGTACTCTGTTACAAGTAAAAGTCCGTAATTCAAAATTTAATTGAGTAAAAGTACAAAGGTATTGGCACCAACATATACATAAAGTACCAACATTAAAGTACTCGTTATGCAGAATGTCCCATTTCAAGTTTTCAAATGTATAAAAATCTTTTGAAAATAGCAGATCTACAATCTCACAATGTGTCGCAATGGGACGCATTGTGAAAATGTATATAGGGCTGCATATAGGGCTGAAGTGGTTAATGTATGTTTTGTAATAATAATCAAAATCTACAAAGTAACAAGTAACTAAAGTTTTCAAATAATTGTAGTGGAGTACAAAGTACAATATTTGCCTCTGAGATGTAATGGAGCAGAAGTAAAAGTACTGAAAATTGAAAATACTCAAGTAGAGTAAAAATACCTCAACATTGTACTTAAGTACAGTACTTGAGTAAATGTAGGCTACTTAGACACTTTGCACCACTGTGTGCGAGGCTTGTGGTTTGGATTCTGTAAACTAATACTGTGATATCATGGTATTATTAGCTATTGTTTCATTGCTATCATAATGCAATCAGATATTCCAACATGGCCAGATTACTGTTCTTTATTTATTTTCATTTTTTCATCCCACAATTTTATAACCTTTTTTCACCCGGCGCCAATTATCTAAGTGATCATGGCCGCTACACTCCCCCCAGCAGCCTAGGGAGCCCAGTGCCGAGCTCATGCCTCCTTCAATGCATGAGAGCCACTGACAGGGAGGAGTTTCCCTGGTTGGACGTAGCGCGTGGAAGGAACACGTTATTCCAACCAGTTCCTTTCCCCTCCATCAGGCGCCCTGGCTGGCCAGGCGGAGGCAGTATAGTGACCAGGATTACTACATGTTTTTGTGAGGGTATTAACTACCCTAGGAGACACGGGGAGAACATGCAAACTCCACACAGAAAGGCCCTTTCACCAACCCCCACCTAGGGTATGGACACTGATGACGCGGAGGAGAAGCCACGCCCCCAGCGCCCCACAGCGTCCCCGGCGGGAATCGAACCCAGGACCTTCTAGCTGTGAGGCGACAGCGCTACCGACTGCGCCACCCTGCCCCTCAGATTACTGTTTAACATGCACACATATGTGTGTGTGTGTGTGTGTGTGTGTGTGTGTGTGTGTGTGTGTGTGTGTGTGTGTGTGTGTGTGTGTGTGTGTGTGTGTGTGTGTGTGTGTGTGTGCCATAGAGATGCAGCGGAAATAAGTGTCTGAGCAAATATTTGACATGGATTGTTGTTTTAACCCATTAAGACCGGGGACGTATCTGTGTCAATCGTTCATTTCTTTGGCTATTAAAAAAATAGCAGATCTACAAGCTCATAGCTCAGCACTGAGTGCCATGCTACGAGTTTGTAGATCTGTTTTTTTCTTTTTGAAACATTGTGGAAAATGTGTGCAAATCTTTTGAATATAAAAAACAAAAAAATAGCAGGTCTAAAGCCAGATCTACAAGCTCAGAGAGCGGCACTTGGTGCCACGCTATGAGCTTGTAGATCTGCTATTTTGGAATAGCCAAAGCAATCTAAAATGACACAGATGTGTTCCCGGTCTTGAAGGGTTAATGAGAGTGAGCATCAAGTACTCTAGCTCTGCCACAGGGATTACTGTGCTAACATGTTTCTGTACACCTATTCTAATATTAATAACGTTTGAACAGGATTACGGTGCAGTTTCAATGCTTTTAGACAATGCAAATGGAACCATTATGAGCTACTGTAAGTCAACACGTTATTAAAAGTTAGTAAAAGTCAACACATTAATAGGTTTATGAAGATGATTGCCTGGATGCTGATGGTTCATTTGACACAGTAAAGGCTGCGTATCGAACGGAGAGACTACGGAGCTCTTTTGCAGTGGTGTAAAGTAACTAAGTACATTTACTCAAGTATTGTACTTAAGTACAATGTTGAGGTACTTTTACTTTACTGGAGTATTTCCAATTGTCTAAACTTTTACTTCTACTCCACTACATCTCAGAGGCAAATATTGTACTTTTACTGCACTACAATTATTTGAAAACTTTAGTTACTTTGTAGATATATAATTACATTTTAAAACACACATTAACCACTTTAGCCCTATTTTATACCTAGGCTATTTTCAAATATTTTAGTACTTTTACTTTTGGTACTTTAAGTACATTTTCATACCAATACTTTTGTACTTTTACCCAAGTCAATTTTGAATTCCGGACTTTTACTTGTAACAGAGTACTTCTACATTGCAGAATTTCTACTTTTACTTAAGTAAAACATTTGAGTCCTTTTCCACGACTGCTCTTTTGTTAACCCATTAACTCTTTGACTGCCACCCAATAAAACATTGTTTGCCACGCCACTTGCAACGACTGTTTTTTACCTTTGAAAAAAATTGTATATTTTTATATATTTTCCGTGATCGCCGTCCTCGCGGCGATCCCCTCATTACGCGCAAGGGGGTCTCATAGGGTCTCATAGAATCGGGGGAAATAAAATTGTTTGGTAGCGGTAATCCGTTGCAGAGTTGTGGCCAGTTGAGTGTGGCTTGTTTTTTCCAAAAAGAAACGGAAACGGAGATAAAACCATTTTTCCACAACATATCGGAAGTAAACAAGCTATTCTAGAAAAAAGAAAATACGCAATTTCCGGGTCTATTGTTTTCTGACAGGCAAGGCATCATTCATAGGTTAGCCAACAGCGCCATCTGGTGGATAACCACTGAAAACGCATATCTGGTCAAACTCGTCAGTGGCAGGCTGCGCCTTCGCAGACTGACGAGAAATCTTGCGGGTGGCAGGCAAAGAGTTAGGACCAAACATCTTTCGTAGAGTGAAAATGGACGATCTACAAGCTCGTAGATCGGCTATTTTTTGCTAGTTTTGTGTGAGGCTCTTGTATGATGAAGCAGGGCCTTAATTTACTGGAAAAGAAACTAAACCAAATTAATACGAAAAGTTGAAATATGGAGGTACAAGGATTCTGCCCCACAGCAACGACCTCTGATATTTATAACATCTGCGTTGTATCTGTTTCTCTTCTGTTGCTGCACCTTATGTGTAGCCTACATCTACTGCTATTTTTAACATACCTGTTACTAGTATATATGATGCTATTTTTTAAACCACTTAAACCCTGTAGACCAATGGTTCTCAACCTATTTTGGGCCTTCTGTCCACTCCTATGTTATGAGATGTAGAAAAAACATATTAGGCTCGGATTTCTTCTTTTGTTGTGTGAAAACGAGCCTTATTCAACAAGCTAAACGCTGGCATGGAATGTGTTAAGGTAAAAAAAAAACAATGGCATAGGGCATGAAAAAATATGTTTTAATCTCAGGAAGTCAATGTTGGTTCCACTAGAATGTTGTTTTATTTTTTATTTCATTTATCTTTTGTAATTCATTTTGTTGTTCTTGATGCTGGTTGTCATGGCATCCAGTTCCCAGATTAGAGATTACCCTATGACGTTATACTCCAGCTGACCACGGTCTGGGAGATGTCAAGAGAATGTCAGCACATTGTTAAACACATGAACCCTGACCTCCCTATTTAGGTATTTCATTATATTCTGATTTATTTTTCAAAGGCCATTAACTCATTGACTGCCAGAGTTAAAACATCGTCTATAGCTGCCCTTGCCAACGTTTTCACTAACCTTTGCAAAATCATAGAATATGCTTCTTCTCAAAGAACCATCCGCCGATCACTTTAAAAGACGTAGCCGAGTCTCATAGAATCAGAAAAAAAAAGATTGCCACCGCGATAGTCTATTTCTTAGTTGTGGACAGTTGAATGTGGCTTGTTTACGCCAAAAAAGAAAAAGAAAGCAGAGAAAAATTATATTTTTCAAAATCCTTTAACATTAGATCGGACGGGGCTGGGTTTGTTGTGATCACATTATTTCCGGGCCTACTGTTCTCCAGAAGTGATAGGATCACTCATATGTTGGCGAACAGCTCCCTCTAGCGTAAACCATTGAAAACAACACACATCAACTCGTCGTTGGCAGTGTAGACCTTTGTTTTGTGTGGACTCTTCTCTATCCACCAAGCATTTTGTTTGATTTGGTTTACCATTTTGTAATTTTTTTGGTAATTTGTTTTTTTCAGTTTCTGTTGGTAGTCATGGCTTCCAGTTCCCACCTGATGTTGCGTGGGAGTACCGACTGCTTCAGGCCATACTGAATAACCGCTAGCTTACATAACGTCTTCAGCGTAGGACTGAAGTCCACGATGTGCACGTCAGTGGACGTTTTTAATCCTCCAAAGACGACAATACGATCTCCCACCATACAGCCCAGAAGATTCGTCTGAAGCGGGTGTTTCCCATGTGTCCCCTTGGCCTCGACCATCTTCCCGGAGAGGGTCTCCGGGTCGACTTTCAACAGATTGTTTAAGATCCTTCCGTACTGGCCGCCAAATATGTACAACTCTCCATTGTGGACAAAGGTTGAATGACTATTGTGTCTTTTCGGAAGAAGCTCTGCAGAAGGTGTGCTCAGCCAAAAGTTGGTCTCTGTGTCAAACACTCTGATGGTGTCGTAGTACTGATCACGATCCCCCCAGCCCCCACATACAAACATCTTTGTCCCGACGACGGTGGCAGAGTGATGATGTGAAGCAGGTGGCGGAGCACCTCCGGCGTTAATCAAAGACCAGACCATTGCGGTGGTGTCTAACCTGTAGACATCATTGGTAAATCCGGTCTGGGTGATTCCTCCGTGTACATATATGACCTTCTCCAAGACACAGGCCGAGTGGTGACTTGTTGCCACCGGAACTGTCCCGGAAAACCCGGGCTCAAACCACCTGTGGGCGTCAACATCAAATGCGTAAAGCGCCTGGCAGTAGGCCCGCCCTCCCCAGATGTAGACCGTACCTTCTATCAACACGGCTCTGTTGACCCGACGCAAGGGACCTTCTGTTCCAGTCGTGGTCAACTTCCTCCAGCGTAAAGACACCGTGTTGAAGACGTGCACATTGATCTTATGCCTTATCCCATTAAATTCCCCTCCAAAGGTGTACATCTCGTTCTCCACTGCAACAGCAGCATGTCGGTATAGACCTGGTCCTCCACTCAGATGCACCGTCCAGCGGAGCATTTCTCACAGTCTTGCTCTGTAAAAGTAGAGTCCTAATGTTGTGGTGTTGCTGTTGCTTATTATTGGTTCGGTGGCACAAACGGTTTGTCCAATCAAAGACGCAGATAACTGTTGATAGGGAATTGATCACCAGCACAATCACAGTCCAGACAGGTTGTGGTAAATACTCCGCGCTGCAGGGCAGGCACTCCGTTCAGCAGTGTTGACGACTAAAATTCAGGATAAGTTGGATAAATCGGGCGGATCTCTTGCTGAAATGTGCTAAATGACATTCTGTTTTATGTGACGATCCATTTTAAAGGACGTGGTGATGACGATGACGTTGCGAAGACGTTACGCGATGATGTCATCACGGAGATTATCCTATGACTTCATACTCCAACTGACCACCGTCTGGGAGATGTCAAGAGAATGTCAGCACGTTGTTAAACACATGAACCCTGACCTCCCTATTTGGGTATTTCTTATTATATTCAGAGTTATTTTTTTTCAAAACTCCAAGGCCATTAAGTCATTGACTGCCAGAGTTAAAACATTGTCTAGAGCTGCCCTTGCCAGCGATTCCGAGCGTTTTCACTAACCTTTGCAAAATCATAGAATATTTTTCTTCTCAAAGATCCATCCGCCGATCACTTTAAAAGACGTAGCCGAGTCTCTTAGAATCAGAAAAAAAACGTGATAGTCTATTTCTTAGTTGTGGACAGTTGAATGTGGCTTGTTTTCGCCAAGAAGTCAACAGAAAGCAGAGAAAGTTTTTATTTTTCAAAATCCTTTAACATTAGATCGGACGGGGCTGGGTTTGTTGTGATCACATTATTTCCGGGTCTACTGTTCTCCAGAAGTGATAGGATCACTCATATGTTGGCGAACAGCTCCCTCTAGCGTAAACCATTGAAAACAACACACGTCAACTCGTCGTTGGCAGTGTAGACCTTTTTTTTGTGTGGACTCTTCTCTATCCACCAAGCATTTTGTTTGATTTGGTTTACCATTTTGTAAATGTTTTGGTAATTCGTTTTTTTCAGTTTCTGTTGGTAGTCATGGCTTCCAGTTCCCACCTGATGTTGCGTGGGAGTACCGACTGCTTCAGGCCATACTGAATAACCGCTAGCTTACATAACGTCTTCAGCGTAGGACTGAAGTCCACGATGTGCACGTCAGTGGACGTTTTTAATCCTCCAAAGACGACGATACGATCTCCCACCTTGCAGCAGCTCAGAAGATTCGGAAGCGGGGGTTTCCCCTTGGCCTTGACCTTCTTCCCGGAGAGGGTCTCCGGGTCGAGTTTCCACAGATTCTTTAAGATCTTTCCGTACTGGTCGCCAAATATGTACAACTCTCCATTGTGGACAAAGGTTGAATGACTATTGTGTCTTTTCGGAAGAAGCTCTGCAGAAGGTGTGCTCAGCCATAAGTTGGTCTCTGTGTCAAACACTCTGATGTTGTTGTAGTACTGATACGGATCAAAGCGCCCGTAGCCGTAGCCCCTCCATCCCCCATATACAAACATCTTTGTCCCGACGGCGGTGGCGGAGTGGTGTCGTGAAGCAGGCGGTGGAGCGCCTCCGACGTTAATTAAAGACCAGACCATTGAGGTGGCGTCCAACCTGTAGACGTCATTGGTATATCCGGTCTGGGTGATTCCTCCGTGTACATACATGACCTTCTCTAAGACACAGGCGGAGTGGTGACGTGTTTCCACCGGAAGGGTCCCGGAAACCCCGGGTTTGAACCACCTGTGGGCGTCGACATCAAATGCGTAAAGCTCCGCGCAGTACCCTCCCCAGATGTAGACCGTACCTTCTATCAACACGGCTGTGTAGGCCCGACGCAGCGGACATTCTGTTCCAGTCGTGGCCAACTTACTCCAGCGCAAAGTCACCGTGTTGAAGACGTGCACGTTGATCTTATGCATGGTGCCGTTCCCATTAAAGTCCCCTCCAAAGGTGTACATCTCGTTCTCCACTGCAACAACAGCATGCCGGTATAGACCTGGTCCTCCACTCAGATGCACCGTCCAGCGGAGCATTTCCCACAGTCTTGCTCTGTAAGAGTAGAGTCCTAATGTTGTGGTGTTGCTGTTGCTTATTATTGGTTCGGTGGCACTAACGGTTTGTCCAATCAAAGATGCAGATAACTGTTGATAGGGAATTGATCACCAGCACAATCACAGTCCAGACAGGTTGTGGTAAATACTCCGCGCTGCAGGGCAGGCACTCCGTTCAGCAGTGTTGACGACTACTATTCAGGATAAGTTGGTTAAATCGGGTGGATCTCCTGCTGAAACGTGCTAAATGACATCCTGTTTCATGTGACGATCCATTTTAAAGGACGTGGTGATGACGATGACGTTGCGAAGACGTTACGCGATGATGTCATCACAGAGATTATCCTATGACTTTATACTCCAACTGACCGCCGTCAAAAGGTGGAAAGTAACTAAGTACATTTACTCAAGAACTGTACTTAAGTACAATTTTGAGGTGTGTTTACTTTACTGGAGTATTTCCCATTTCCAATACTTTTGCTTCTACTCCACTACATCTCAGAGGCAAGTATTGTACTTTTACTCCATTACTATTACTTGACCACTTTAGTTACTAGTTACTTTGTAGATTTAGCTTGCACAACATACACCCAACTTTAGCCCTGAAACTTTGGAAAATTTGAAAACAGCCGATCTACAAGCTCACAACGTGTCACATCACAGAGCGTTGTGAGCTTGTAGATCGGCTATTTTCAAATGATTTTTTTCTACATTTTATATACTCTGGAAAACTTGTGAAATGGGACCTTCTGCATAATGAGTACATTTACTTTGGATACTTTAACTAAAATGACAACGGTTGCTATCCGGGTTTTTAACGCGTTAAAATGGAATCCCTCTCTGCCAAGGTTGATGAATGTCAGGCCGGAGGACATTAACGATCGCATTGGTTTGCGTCGTCATGCGTCCCCACGCCTCTGCTGCCACTTATATAGAAAGGAGCTCGCTCTCTCTCTCTCTCTCCTCCATGTTTATTCACCATGGTCTGCCTGTCAGGAAGCAAGCCGGTGGTGAGAGAGTCAACATTTAATCTTGTGGCTGGCTCAGTGTGTTTCCGGTAAACACAGACACAGGAAGGACAAAAGGCTGATGACAGCCCCGCTGAGCATGCAAGGCTGGGGGTCAGAGGTCAAACGCCGGCTATATAGTATGTTTTTTTTTCCTTTTTTGAGTGGTGCCAACCACTCCTACATTTGACTTTGTCCGTGTGTTCCGTATGTCCGTCCGTATGTCCGTCCGTATGTCTGTCCGTATGTCCGTCCGTATGATTGGTCAAGCTTCACGTGACACGTGACAATATGTTGTCACGTGTCACGTGACAACATATTGTTGCTGATTGCAACACAAGGATGCAACCAGTTACACTTTCAAAATCACCACTCTCTTCACACTGGGTGTGATTTTTTACTGAATGGTTACCAGTAGTGGTACTACACAGTAAAGTAACTAAATACATGTCCTCAATGTACTGTACTTAAAGGGATAATTCACGCAAAATAATATTTTTTTTCCATGGACTAGTCACCTCAAGGAGACTCAAATTCATGGATATTGTTTAGTTTTTGTCGCATTCCTGAGCCAATAATTTGATGACCGATACTTCCACTGCAATTATTTTAAAACTCTAGTTACTAGTTACTTTGTAGATATAAATCATTATATTATAAAAACATACATTAACCACCTAAAATAGGCTATTTGAAAATAGCAAATCTACAAGCTCACAACGCGTCGCATCGCGACGCGTTGTGAGCTTGTAGATCTGCTATGTTAAAACATTTTAGTACTTTTACTTTTGGTAACTTTGAGTATATTTTGATGCCAATACGTTTGGTATTTTTACTCAAGTAACATTTTGAACACAGGCCCTTTTACTTGCAACAACATATTTTTATATTGTGGTATTGATACTTTTACTTGAGTAAAAATATCCGAGTACTTCTTCCAGCACTGGGCTGCATGTCAGAGGCTGAAGCAGAGCCCAGGAAGGCAGGAGAAACTGGCTTTGCATTTCATCTCCAAATGTAATCCGCACAGAGGACGATATCATAAAATATGTATGGGCTCTGCAACTCTTATTAACACATTCACACCGGGAACGCATGCTGTGTCATTTTTTCTTTTAGATAATCAAAAATAGCAGATATACAAGCTCATAGCGCGGCACCGAGTGCCGCGCTATGAGCTTGTAGATCTGCTATTTTTTGGAAAACCGTGAAAATCTTTGAATATATATATATATATATATATATATATATATATATATATATATATATATTTTTTTTTTTTTAAAGCGATCATTTTTAACTCAAATCTTTGCTTCTGGGGGGATTCTGTATTTGGCCGTGGACCCCCCCCATCTCAAAATATTTTGTTCCAGGGACCCCCCAGAAGGTGTAACAGAGTTAAAAAAAATAATTAAAAAAAAGTTGCTTTAAAAAAATGTATCAATGGAAAAAAAGATTTCACGATTTTTCAAAAATAGCAGATCTACGAGCTCATAGCGCGGCACTCGGTGCCGCGCTATGAGCTCGTATATCTGTTATTTTTGCATAGCCCAAATAAAATCTTAAAATGACACACAGATGCGTTCCCGGTCTTATAGGGTTAAAAGTACCCCCAAGTCGACTGTTTTTTTTCTCCCCCTTTTTTTCCCTTCATCTCCTCCCGTTAATCTAAGCCATTTTTAAACCGTCACTGCCCATTTTCAGGTGCTATATCAACGTTCTACTGTTATTACCTTCACGGAGGCACTACGGTTCCCATAGTTGCTTCTCTTGCAAAAATGTAAATACCCCCCCACCAACCCCCCCTCAGTAATTCCCTCCCTTTTCGCCTCCCTTGAGGTAAATGGAACACAGCATGCAGCACAGCTTGCAAGGCAGTGTTGCCATGTCTGCTTATTATAAGCAGTGGTGTACAGTAACTAGGTACATTTTACTCAGGTACTGTATTCAAGTTCAATTTCCAGATATTACTTTACTGGAGTATTTCCACAATTTGCTGTACTTTTACTTCTACTCCACTACATCTCAAGAGGCAAATATTATACTTTTACTCCTACTACAATTACTTGACAACTTTAGTTAAGTTACTTTCAAAAATAGCAGATCTACAAGTAAAAAACATTGAGTACTTTTTCCAACCACTGGTTTTCATAGAACTGGTTGCTCGTTTCCTCCGCAATATCTGGCAGCACAGCTTGCACGGTGGTGTGTGTGTGTGTGTGTGTGTGTGTGTGTGTGTGTGTGTGTGTGTGTGTGTGTGTGTGTGTGTGTGTGTGTGTGTGTGTGTGTGTGTGTGTGTGTGTGTGTGTGTGTGTGTCCAACACTGACATCGCTGTCAGTGTTGCCAGATTCTGTGGGAGAAACAAGCAGCCAGGTCTAGGAGAACCAGCCCAAAAGAAGCGACGATGGGCCACACACGAGTACTTATAACATGTACATCAGCTATTTGAAAATAGCCTTTCTACAAGCTCGGCTATTTTCAAATAAAATCTTGCGGGGAAATTAGAATAAGAAGATCTGGCAACCGTGATCACTGTCGGCAGCCAACAGAGTTTTGAAGAAGGAGGGTGGGGGGGGGGTTGGAGTGGGTGGTAGGCCGGGGGTATCTGAGCACACGGGGGCCCTTCTGAAAATCAATGCTGACACTTATCAGCACTTTGTATGCGTAAGGCTCTCCAGAGAGCTTTGTTTACCTTGTAGTGTGAAGAGAGGAGGAAGCAGATGAAACTTTTTTGGGGTGTTGTCAGTGGTGGAAAAAGTACTCAAATTCTTTACTTAAGTAAAAGTACCAATACTGCAATGTAAAAATACTCTGTTACAAGTAAAAGTCCAGAATAAAAAAAATTACTTGAGTAAAAGTACAAAAGTATTGGCATCAAAATGTACTTAAAGTACCAAAAGTAAAAGTACTAAATATTTGAAAATAGCCTATGTATAAAATAGGTTTAAAGTGGTTAGTGTATGTTTCATTATATCATATTTTATATCTGAAAAGTAACTAGTAACTAAAGTTTTCAAATAATTGTAGTGAAGTAAAAGTACTATATTTGCCTCTGAGATGTAGTGGAGTAGGAGTAAAAGTATTGGAAATTGGAAATACTCAAGTAAAGTACAAATACCTCAAAATTGTACTTAAGTACAGTACTTAAGTAAATGTACTTAGTTACTTTCCACCACTGGGGGTTTGTTAAGTGCATCGTAAAGCTATTGTTCTCTTCCTGGTCTCACGTAGACAGAGACAACTATTCCACACTCTCAGAATGCTCTATATATCAGTGGTTTTCAAACAGTGGTCCGGGGGGGGTCCCCAGCTAAATTAGTTAACATAGGGTGCGTTCGGAAATGACGCACCGGAGCACACTCGCCTATTAGTTTGTATTGGCCAGTGCGCTCAGTGCTGTATTTTCGAACGCACCCATAGAGTCACAATCATTTTCACCACTTAGCTTTGGCTATTCAAAAATAGCAGATATACAAGCTCATAGCGCGGCACCGAGTGCCGCGCTATGAGCTTGTTGATCTGCTATTTCTTGAAAAATATGTCATTTCAAACATTTTTTACTCAAATCTTTGCTTCTGGGGGTCCCTGGCCCAACACATTTTCAGATGGGGGTCCGCGGCCGAGTGTATATATATATATATATATATATATATATATATATATATATATATATATATATATATATATATATATATATATATATATCAATTTAGGGGTCCTTGGCATGAAAATGGTTGAAAACCACTGCTCTATATAGTCTGGAACCAGTGGTGGAAAAAGTACTCACATTTCTCACTTAAAGGTACGGTAAGTGATTTGCAATTATTCAAATAATAAGAAATGAAAAGTAGAAAGTATACTGATTATGCAGAATGTCCCTTTCCAAAAGTATTTTGAAAATCTGCAAGCTCAAAATGCGTCGCAATGTGATATACAAGCTGATAGCGTGGCACCGAGTGAAGCTTGTTGATCTGCTATTTCTTTTGAAAAATTGTGTGTATATATATATATATATATATATATATATATATATTTTTTTTTTTTTTTTTTTTTTTTTTCAAAGATGTGCACAAATATTCACGTTTTTTTTAATATATATTTTGAAAGCAAAATGTTTTAACTAAAATCTTTGCTTCTAGGGGGGTCTCTGGAATAACATATTTTCGCAACACTTTTCAAAAAGGTTTCCTAATGAGAAACATGATGTTTGTTTTGCTTTGAGGACTGCATGTGTAAAGCATGTTGAGAGCTTACAAAGTCTGCCATGTTCCTATGTTAGCCCCATGTTGTGAACTTGGCACAGAAAGCAGAGACATACTAGAGGCCTTGAATAAAACAAAAAACAAATGGAAAAGATACAAAAAAACATGTTTAATTAATAAATCATGTATTCAACCCCCAAGAAAGATGTTTCAGGCTCTGTACTTCCCTCTCTCTCTCTCTCTGGGCTTAGAATACCATTTCTCTCTCTCTGGGCTTAGAATACCATTTGTCTTCTATTCAACAGACTGTGTTGCTGCTGAGATCCTGGGTGTTAAGTCCATACCCAGAAGCAAGTGGTGATAGAAGTATTCACTTTGTTTTACTTAAGTAAAAGTATCTATACCGCAGTGTAGAAACACTCTGTTACAGTAAAAAAAAAAGTAAAAAAAGAAGTAAAAAAAAAAACGGTATTCAAAATTTACTCGAGCAAGAGCACAAAAGTATTGGCATCATA
Source organism: Gymnoscopelus microlampas (assembly GCF_963454915.1). Lineage (NCBI taxonomy): Eukaryota > Metazoa > Chordata > Actinopteri > Myctophiformes > Myctophidae > Gymnoscopelus > Gymnoscopelus microlampas. Next base: position 41,557,673 of record NC_139959.1, on the reverse strand, counting down.
TATACGTAAAGTACCAAAAGTAAAAGTACTCATTATGCAGAATGTCCCATTTCACAAGTTTTTCAAATGTAGAAAATGTGCTCAAATCATTCGAAAATAGCCGATCTACAAGCTCACAACGCGTCGCATCGCAACGCGTTGTGAGCTTGTAGATCGGCTATTTTCAAAGAGCCTATAAGTTTAAATAGGGCTGAAGTGGTTAATGCATGTTTTGTAACAATAATACAAATCCTCAAATTGTCAAATAATTGTAATGGAGTAAAAAGTGCAATATTTGCCTACAGTATATGGGATGTATAGTGGAGTAGGAGTACAAGTATTGAAAATTATGGAAATACTCTGAGTAAAGTAAAACAAAGAAATTACCTAAAAATATGGTACTCAAGTACAGTACTTGAGCACATGTACTTAGTTATGCAAAGTCCACACACCCCGGAGCGTCCTGTGAGCAATAACACAGGATGCAGAAGAGCCAGGACGGCCTCTACCTTCATCAACAATCACCCTCCAGATATTACACCGTGTGGGTTGAAAGGAGGGGGGTGGAGGGGGGTGGGGGGTCTAGGGGGGTTCCCGCAAGGATGGCAAACATGTTTCATGAACAGCCCACAAATAAAGCAGAATAACAAAAATAAAACGAGCTGGTGAACTGTTTACTGTTTGTCAGTGGTGGGAAAAGTACTCATATGTTTTACTTAAAGGACAACTTTGTTTTTTTACAAACAAGGTTTATATTTTAGCTTGTAATAAAGTAAATAAAAGATGAGTGTTATTTTTTTTTCAGATGTGAGTTATTGGGGGCCAGAAGAGCTACTGAAAATAATAATAAAGAAAACGCCGGGTTATTGTGTAAAAAAATACATATTTAGCCACCGGACATAATGCCCCGCCCACTGTAAAAAAAGATCGTGAAAATTGCTAAAACTATAGAAAGCAGTACATTTAACATTTTTAACAGTCATCTTTTATTTACTTTAATTATAATCTAAAACATAAACCTTGGTTGTAAAAAAACAAAGTTGTCCTTTAAGTAAAAGTATTATTAGCAGTATTAAAAGTAATATAAGCAGATCTACAAGCTTGTACGATCTACGATTGTCCCTAGCACAACACATTTTCAGATCGGGGTCCACTGCCATTATGTATATATCAATTTGGGGGTCCTTGGAAACAAAAACAAAAAAGTTTGAGAACTATTCTGATTTAGAAGGCATTTGTATATCTTGTTTTAAGAGGAAGCATATGAGCTCAGTTCGGGGCTCTCCCCAGGCTGGCAGAGGGAGAGTAGTGCCCAGGATTAAAGCTTATAGGCATTGGCACTGGGTGAAAAAAATAAGGGTTACAAAATGGTGGGATAAAAATTATAGCAAATAAAAAAATGTTTTGAGAAGAGTTATTTTATACACAGTTCTGTATTTTAAGTTGTTCTCTCTCTTGCTTGGCGTGATCTTGAAGAGACATTGTTCCATGCTCAACAGTGTTCCTACAATACAACATTATGCAATAACAGTATAACCTGAGGTACAAAAACGCTCACACACACACACACACACACACACACACACACACACACACACACACACACACACACACACACACACACACACACACACACACACACACACACACACACACACCTCTATGTGTTCTGTTGTAGTGGTGAGTATGGTAGCCATGGAGTTGCTATGCTGAAGGAGGGTCAGGCTGTCTCCCTGGTTGCACTCCCACGACTCCTTTTACAACTTTGAGACCTGACGCCGATTCTGCATGTCTCCTAAATCTCAACAAAAGTATGTTTCTATATCAGTGGTTCTCAAACTTTTTCATGTCAAGGACCCCCAAAATTATATGTATTTGGCCGCGGACCCCCATCAAAATATTTTGTTCCAGGGACCCCCCAGAAACAAAGATTTGAGTTAAAAATGTTCGCTTTAAAAATATATTATGTTCAAAGATTTGCACACATTTTTGTGATTTTTCAAAAATAGCAGATCTACAAGCTCGTAGCGCGGCACTCGGTGCCGCGCTACGAGCTTGTAGATCTGCTATTTTTGAATAGCCCAAAGTGTAAAATAATGTTTTTTAACTCAAATCAAAATATGACACAGTTCCAGGTTTCAATCTGGGGAACACATCTACAAATGTCTTCTAAATCCTAACAGGTTTCTGAAAAACATATGTTTCTATATTATAGGTTTGCAAAAAATGTTCACAATTTTAAAATGTAATATTTTGAGAATTTCCAACAATGTTCAACAATTTTCCAACAAAAAAAATAAAGATCTAATACAGAAAATAGCCAATCTTGTGGAGCCCCTAAAGGGACATAGTGTTGAATAATTTAACGTCATATATGGTGTGGCCACAACTTAACGATAACTGATCTGTAAGTTGATCCCACGTCTTATATTGACTAAGATGTGTGCACAAGCTCACAACGTGTTGTGCTGCTGCTATGCATTGTGAGCTTGAAGATCTGCTATTTTCATTCGACACCATTGCATGACAAAGTATAACGTGGATACAGACCATAGACTGTATAAATGAGATGGACAAAGCCACTCCCCTGCTTTCTACAGACCGAAAATGAAGCCGATTGTTCCAAGACTGTTACTGTAGGTCCGCCATCTTTCAATATCGCGTCATATCCTACAGAATGAGACCAGACCATTATTGGTTGGGTAACTTGTCAATCAAGAGTGGGGGCGGGGAATGAATGCTATTGGTTGTGTAGCTTGTCAATCAAATCATCCCGCCCCTCCTAGAGAATAGCCTACTTTATCGTCAATTTTAAAATAAATGGGACCATAATTTAGCAAAACGCATATCATGATGATTGAAAGGAGACTTTAAACTAGCGACTGGAAGCATATAGAATGTATGACAATTTATATTACGGTAAGAAAATCTAGTCTAAAGTTTGTCAAAAAACCCATTCAATTGCGTTAAAATAAATTATTTCTGACACCGCAGAGTGGCGCAGGGTAAAACAGTGCCACTCTGGCCATTCATAAGCTTCCGTGTTGGTCTCATCGTAAATATCCAAGACTTGCCCCTTGATACAGACACAGAACACTATGTCGTTTCATGTACGTTGACATAATATGGAGACACACATTCATAACAATAATAACATCTCTACTGTATAAAGCACCTTTTATGAACCCAAGGACGCTTTTCATCAAAAAACAACCAAACAGAACAAACAACTATTTGCCATGAGCCTGAGAGAATAGGTGTCTATTCATAGCAGCCTTAAAATAGTCCAGTGTTGGAACATGGCCAATCCACTTCAACTTTACTCTAGTAGGAAAAACACTAAGACAGACAAGGCTATAAGACTATTGTACAATCAATACAAAACTGTGAAATGTTTGCAGTTGGCTGGGGAAAGCCATATTGAAGAGGTGGGTTTTTGGAGTTTTGGAGGGTGGGCGGGGGGGGCTTATCTGGGAGTATTGAGAAATGCAGTGTTGATTTTGACAGCACATTTTGATTTTGTTTTAGTCTTTTGAATTAAATTCCATTTTGTTTTAGTCATATTTTTGTCATCTGAAATGTTTCACTTTTTGTCTAGTTTTAGTCGACTAAATATCATAAGATTATAGTCGACTAAATCTACAGTTAATTTAGTCGACTAAAATGTATTTCGGCGGTGCCTTGATGGCGTCGTAATGGCTGATCTTACGCTTGGTTGCATGCTGAAAATAGCTGATCTACAAGCTCACAACGCGTCGCGCTGCGACGCGTTGTGAGCTTGTAGATCGGCTATTTTCCGAGCGCAACACCCGAATGACTTGTCATAAAATGACTCGTCGTTTAGTTCTACTGGATCTCTCTTCTCCACCAGTCTCCACATTATAGTCTAGTTTTAATTTGTTGAAGAAATTGTCAGTACATTTAGTCTTAGTGTGAGTCATCATAGCTTAGTTTTTATCTAGTTTTCGTCTGTGAAAAAGGGTAGTCGACCAACATTTTTCCTCATAGTTTTAGTCAACGGAATCAACACCTGGAGGAATGGATTCCACATTGCCGTGCACTCCTCTCCTAAACATAATGGGCCCTGGATCCATGTGAACCGATCACTGCTCTGAAACAACAGACACCAGGCAAACACCAGACACCAGACCATGGAGAGGAAGTCCCATGCCAGCTATAGGCCTATATCCATCATTCACCATGCAAACACCAGACCATGGAGAGGAAGTTATATATCAGCTATAGGCCTATATCCATCATTCAAGGATGTCGAAGCTAGTATGGATCTATGGCCACATGTTACATACACACACTAGAAGGTCTATCGTGTGTGTGTGTGTGTGTGTGTGTGTGTGTGTGTGTGTGTGTGTGTGTGTGTGTGTGTGTGTGTGTGTGTGTGTGTGTGTGTGTGTGTGTGTGTGTGTGTGTGTGTGTGTGTGTGTGTGTGTGTGTGTGTGTGTGTGTGTGTGTGTGTGTGTGTGAGTGAGAGACAGAGAGAGAGACAGAGAGAGAGACAGACAGAGACAGAGAGAGAGACAGACAGAGACAGACAGAGACAGAGAGAGACAGAGAGAGACAGAGAGAGACAGAGACAGAGACAGGCAGAGACAGGCAGAGAGAGGCAGAGAGACAGAGAGGAAGAGAGGCAGAGAGACAGAGACAGAGAGACAGAGAGAGGCAGAGAGAGACAGAGAGACAGAGAGACAGAGAGACAGAGAGGCAGAGACAGAGACAGAGAGACAGAGAGACAGAGAGACAGAGAGACAGAGAGACAGAGAGACAGAGAGACAGAGACAGAGACAGAGAGACAGAGAGAGAGGGTGGCTCCTCTTTGAGCAGCAAACTGGATATGGACCAGCTTTATGAGTTTTGTGTTCTTTAGGACGAGAAGGGAGATCTGCAGTGACAAGCACACAATTACACCAAACATGAATATGTTATGTTATGGAGCCTTTCAGGAACGCCTCTGTCAAACCTGTTTTCAGTCATTGGCAGAACCAGGGACCGACAATACAGCGTTGTGCTTGTGCTGTAGTTAATTAATGAATAACCATATATACGAGAGAGAGAGAGAGAGAGAGAGAGAGAGAGAGAGAGAGAGAGAGAGAGAGAGAGAGAGAGAGAGAGAGAGAGAGAGAGAGAGAGATGGTCATTACAGCATCACAGAGAGAGAGAGAGAGAGAGAGAGAGAGAGAGAGAGAGAGAGAGAGAGAGAGATATGGTCATTACAGCATCACAGAGAGAGAGAGAGAGACATAGGGATGGTCTGGACGTATGTCTTTGACAGCAGGTCATTAATCCATTCAATCCGGGAACACATCTGTGTCATTTAAATATTTATTTGGCAATTAAAAAAAAAAAAAGCAGATCTACAAGCTCATAGTGTGACACCTGAGCTTGTAGATCTGCTCTTTTTTTTAAATCTTGAACATTTTTGAAAATGTTTGAATATGTTTATTTTTAAAGGGAACATCTTTAACTTAAATCTTTGCTTCTAAGATATTTTGAGATGGGGGGGTCCGGGGACAAATACATATCATTTTGGGGGGTGCTTGACATGAACAAAAAGTTTGAGAACCGTTGATATAGCAACAAGACATGTGTAGAATCCCCCAGAAGCAAAGATTTGAATAAAAAATGATTGCTTTAAAAACTATATACATTCAAAGATTTGCACAAATTTTATTTGTGCACATTTTATTTTTGAATTCCCTTAATGGATTAAAATGGTGGCATTATGCATACATTTACATGTCGGGACTTTCTCCTCAGTGAGATCTCTAGTGGACAACCACTGCTTCAAGCACGCAATTACACCAAACATGAATAATATGCTATGAATCCTTTGTTTTAACCCATTAAAACCGGGAACACATCTGTGTCATTTTAAGATGTATTTGGCTATTCAAAAATAACAGATATACAAGGCACTCGGTGTCACGCTACAAGCTTGTAGATCTGCTATTTTTTGAATAGCCAAAGTATAAAAATAATGGTTTCAGCTAAACTCTAAAATGACACAGATGTGTTCCTGGATTTTATGGATTAAGCATCCCGGTCAGGTAATCCTTTGTCAAAACCGTTTTTTTTTTTGTATTGACAGACCAGAAAGCCGCTGCAGCGTCTGTGTGCCATGGTCTGTAATGAATCACGGGAGCTATAAATACACACAGTGTACACAGAGATGTGCATAATGGAGCTATAAATACACACAGTGTACACAGAGATGTGCATAATGGCCGTGGCCATACGTGTGGTTGACAGCGCCGCTCGTTGCAGGTGTAACGAGACAAGTGATAATCATACAGAAAGCGAGAGAGACATGAGATATGGTCATTACAGTCAGCACCAAGGACAGCCACAGCACAATGGGCGTGGCTGCACTTACTGCTTTGACAGTACAGGTTGTTAAATGGTTTGCATTATGCACACACCTGTCAGGGAACGACGTTTGAAATGTTCCTTCTCCTCTGCATTTATAGACATGAGATAAATGTGTGCTTCAGGTGCGTTATATCCAGTGCTGGAAAAATACTCATTTTTTTTTACTTAACATATTGATTGCCAAGATCGCATTGATGCGTTCGTTCATTTTTGGGGAAAAATTCCACAAAGGGCGACCTAACACAGCTTTGGAATGATCGATCGTCATTCACAGAAGTAGAATGTGGATGTGACGTCGTTCCAAAAAAACAGGAAGCCATCCGCTTCCTGTTTGGGATTTTCAGAAAAAAACAGCTGTAACTCAGTTTCTTTTTTTTGCATTGAAAACCACTAGTTTTCAGCGGGCCGAAGCCCCAAAATGGAACGTTGTCGTTCCTATGGATACATAGTTTCGAATATCATCGGATTGAGGTAAGTTTAAGGTATGTTTAATATCTTGGCAATCAATGTGTTAAGTAAAAGTATCAATACTGCGATGTAGAAGTATGCCGCTACAAGTGAAAGTTCGAAATTCAAAATTGACTTGAGTAAAAAGTACTGAAGTATTGGTATCAAAATGTACTTAAAGTACCAAAAGTAGAAAGTACCCATTATGCAGAATGCACAAGTTTTCAGATGTATAAAATGTCTAAATATTCTTTTGAAAATAGCAGATCTACAAGCTCACAATGTGTGGTTAATGTATGTTTTGTAATAATAATCAAAATCTACAAAGTAACTAGTAGCTAAAGCTTTGCATTGTAGTGGAGTAAAAGTAAAAGCATTGGAAATTGGAAATACTCAAGTAAAGTACAAATACCTCAACATTGCACTAAGTACAGTAGTTGATAGAAGCACTACAAGTACAAGTGATAATCATACAGAAAGCGAGAGAGACATGAGATATGGTCATTACAGTCAGCTCCACGGACAGAGACACGAAGGGCGTGGCTGCACTTACTGCTTTGACAGTACAGGTTGTTAAATGGTTTGCATTATGCACACACCTGTCAGGGAACGACGTTTCAAAAATTACCTTCTCCTCTGCATGTATAGACATGAGATAAATGTGTTCATGGCAAAGCTAAAGAAAGCAAGACCAACGAGACATGCTTCAGGTGTGTTAGTTAGTATTTGTGTTATTGCAGGTTTTTGCGTGACCTGCATTTCTGACCTCCCATCCCCGCCTGCAGGTTCCCTCATGACCTGTGAGACCCCGCTCCTCATGACCTGTGAGACCCCGCTCCTCATGACCTGTGAGACCCCGCTCCTCATGACCTGTGAGACCCCGCTCCTCATGACCTGTGAGACCCCGCTCCTCATGACCTGTGAGACCCCGCTCCTCATGACCTGTGAGACCCCGCTCCTCATGACCTGTGAGACCCCGCTCCTCATGACCTGTGAGACCCCGCTCCTCATGACCTGTGAGACCCCGCTCCTCATGACCTGTGAGACCCCGCTCCTCATGACCTGTGAGACCCCGCTCCTCATGACCTGTGAGACCCCGCTCCTCATGACCTGTGAGACCCCGCTCCTCATGACCTGTGAGACCCCGCTCCGGATGCAGGGCTCTCTAATGGTCTCCTGCCAGGCCGAAAGGCATGGCGAGAGACAGTGTTGATTTAGTCGACTAAAAACTACATAAAAACTAAATAAAAACTAAGCTACGATGCTAAATAAAAACTAAGCTACGATGACTAAAACTAAGACTAAATATATTGACACTTTCGTCAACAAATAAAAACTAGACAAAAATGTAGGGAGGGATCTAGTGGAGAAGAGATCCAGTAGAACTAAAAGACAAGTTATTTTATGTTTGGTTGCGCTCAGGTGTTGCGCTCTGAAAATAGCAGATCTACAAGCTCACAACACGTCGCAGTTGTGAGCGTGTAGATCGGCTATTTTCAGCATGCAACCAAGTGTAATATCAGCCATTACGACGCCATCAAGGCAGCGCCTAAATACATTTTATATTATAATCTAATCTATAATCTTATGACATTTAGTTGACTAAAACTAGACTAACAGTGACACATTTCAGATGACTAAAATATGACTAAAACTAAATGGAATTTTACAAACATCACGCAAAATCGATACTCAGTATCTCTATAGTCATGTGATCAATACGGACGTGTTTGATCTCTCATATTCCATGAATTGAAGCTAAGTGACATTACAGTTTGCAGGAGTGGCCCGATTCCAATACAACAAAATGCCCCAAATCATGAACGCAGCGCCCGATTGCGGTGAAATTGTGCACGCACACTCGCTTAACGTTGAGGAACAAATGCCACCCTTTTAACAACGCCCTATTATAGTGCCACCAGGAGGCATATTTTTGCAAGACATGTTTTCCAAACATCACACAAATCGGTACACATTATATCTATAGTCATGTGATCAAGACGGATCCGTCCTACTTTTTTTGTACATATACATAGCCTGTATGGTTCTGTATCAGTATATCAGTCAGTTTTAGCAGATTCCATTCCGATTGGCTACTATTGCCTATGAATTCGACAGTCCTTATTATTGTAGGCCTACTTATAATTTATATATTTTCACGGGGGGAAAAACAAACTCTGCTCGTTAACTCCTGCAGAGCTGGTCAGAGCTGTGTGTCTGGAGGTCAAAGAGTGTGAACTCCCGTGCGTTAGGTCACATTTTAACAGCCAATTAAGTACACCTGGCAGGCTTTTTAAACAGACATGAATGTCACTTTAATGCTAACAAATCTGCCTGAGAAAACAAAAAGAAATACATGCATTAATTAATTAATCAGTAGGAAAAAAATACTTAAACCCCAGCATCCTTATTATGTGGAAGACTTGCGCATAAAATAGCAGATCTACAAGCTCACAACGTGTCGCTCTGTGACGCGTTGTGAGCTTGTAGATCTGCTATTTTCATCAAAGATATGTAATGTATATTCATTATCAATGAATATATTATTAACATAATATTAATATTGAATTAAATAATGCATATTATTTAATGAAATTCAATAATGCATATTTAATTCAATGCAAGATGCAAATTGAAACAGTGTTGCATCGGGGGTGGCATAGATTGCTTCCTGTGTGAATTAACACACTACAACGCCAACACATTAACACATCATTAACACGTTTTAAATCCCTGTTTTTATCCCCTTATAATAGTAAGCGAATGTCATCATTGTTCTGTTGCTTGTGTAAACTGAATTAAGTATTGTTATTGCGTTGTGTTTGTTTGATTCGTTTTTTTTTTATTGTTCAAGCACATTGTAACATTGTTTAAAAAAGCGCTTTTATACAAATATAGTTGTAAAAAAAAAGTCGGCAAATATTGTACTTTCACTCCACAACAAATATTTGAAAATTTGAAAATAGCCGATCTACAAGCTCACATTCTGCTATTTTCAGACATTTTAGTAATTTTACTTTCGGTACTTTAAGTATATGTTGAAGCCAATCATTTTGTACTTTTACTCAACATTTTGAACACAGGCATTTCACCTGTAACAGAGTATTTTCATATTGTGGTATTGCTACATGTACTTAAGTAAAATATCTCCAGTACTTCTTCCAGCACTGATTTTATCACCAACACAACATCAACGCAACATCAACACAGCTATACTTGTTTTCGACAAAACTTCGACCAATCTTTGGACCACAAGCAAAGATTCTAGTCAAAAAAGTTCCCTTTAAAATTATATATATTCAAATATTTGCACAATTGTTCAAGATTTTTCAAAAAATAGCAGATCTACAAGCTTATACATCTGCTATTTTTGAATAGCCAAAGTATAAAAGAATGGATAAAGTGGTAACACAGACACGTTCCCAGTTTGCATGGGCTTACTTAGTTGGTCTCCGGTGAGCACCCATGGTTGTCTCGTTCCCTCGGCCATCCCCCCCCCCCCCCCCCCCACACTTTGAGAACCAATGCTCTGAATCAGGCATGAGGTGACGACATAAAACGGGGTCGTCACCTCATATTAAAACTCTGTGTACATTTATGACAGAGAAGAGCTTCAGTGGGTTTTATTTACTCCCTATGGGCACCATCGGTCTGTGTGACGTCATTCCAAAGCAGCTGGTCTGCTGTGGCATGGAATCAGGTGGTGTAAAAGTAACTAAGTACATTTATTCAAGTACTGTACTCCAGTGAATTTTTACTTTACTGGAGTATTTCCAATTATCAGTACTTTTACTTCTACTCCACTACATCTCAGAGGCATATTATACTTTTACTCCACTACAATTATTTGAAAGCGTTAGTTACTAGTTACTTTGTCGATTATGATTATTATTACAAAACATACATTAACCACTTGAGCCATTTATACATTTTGGCCATTTGGAAATAGCCGATCTACACATTGTGAGCATGTAGATCTGCTATTTTCAAATGTTTTTTTTATACATTTGAGAACTTGTGAAATGAGACATTCTGCACAATGAGTACTTTCTACTTTTGGTACTTTAAGTACATTTTGATACCAAAACTTTTGCACTTTTACTCAAGTACATTTTTTATTCCAGACTACTTTTCCCACCACTGCATAGAACAGTGGGCCACTATACGAACATATCTTTCTATGTTGAGTTTGCCTCTATGTAATATAATAATATATATCGTTACTGTCGCGCGGAAACCCCCTATCTCCCACATTTTAACTTTTTGTGATTTCAAAAATAAAAATAACTGATTAAGCAGTGTCATACGCGCCACATTCTGAGCTGGCGGTTATGCTACTTTTTTAAATTTGAATCCCACAAACCGGCTGACCCGATCAGCACCAGATGTATTGTGCACACTGGCCATTAGGCCAAATGTGTACTTCCATGCATGTTTCTTATACACATATGTTTTATATATTTGACTTGGGAATAAATCAAAGTCAGAAGTGACACAATGTGCCTCCATCAGATAATAAATCATTCCTACTGCACCTGGTAGGCAATGGCTATACCTGCAGTGTTGGAAAAAATATACTTTTTTTTATTTAAGTAAAAGTATCAATACTGCAATGTAGAAATACAAAAAAAAAAAGAATTCGGCAAATATTGTACTTTTACTCCACAACAAATATTTGAAATTTTGAAAATAGCAGATCTACAAGCTCACAATGTGTCGACACGTTGTGAGCTTGTAGATCTGCTATTTTCAGACATTTTAGTACTTTTACTTTCGGTACTTTAAGTATATGTTGAAGCCAATCATTTTGTACTTTTACTCAACATTTTGAACACAGGCATTTCACATGTAACAGAGTATTTTCATATTGTGGTATTGCTACATGTACTTAAGTAAAATATCTGAGTACTTCTTCCAGCACTGACCGGCTGACCCGATCAGCACCAGATGTATGCACACTGGCCATTAGGCCAAATGTGTACTTCCATGCATTTTTCTTATACACATATGTTTTATGTATTTGACTTGGGAATAAATCAAAGTCAGAAGTGACACAATGTGCCTCCATCAGATAATAAATCATTCCTACTGCACCTGGTAGGCATGGCTACCTGCAGTGTTGGAAAAAATATACTTTTTTTTATTTAAGTAAAAGTATCAGTACTGCAATGTAGAAATACAAGTAAATGTCTGGAATTCAACAAAAGTATTGGTATCAAAATGTACTTAAAGTACTAAAAGTAGAAAGTACTCATTATGCAGTGTCCCCATTTCACAAGTTTTTAAATGTATAAAAACCTGTTGAAAAGAGCAGATCTACAAGCTCACAATGCGTCACATCGCGACACATTGTGAGCTTGTAGATCTGCTATTTTCAAATGTATATAGGGCTGAAGTGGTTAATGTATGTTTTGTAATAATCAAAATCTACAAAGTAACTAGTAACTGAAGTTTTCAAATAATTGTATTGGAGTAAAAGTACAATATTTGCGTGAGATGCAGTGGAGTAGAAGTAAAAGTAAATTGGAAATACTCCAGTAAAGTAAAAAATACTTCAAACTTGTACTTAAGTACAAGTACTTGAATAAATGTACTTGGTTACTTTACACCACTGGCTAACTGTACAAAGAGCCTGGAAATCTCTCTCTCTCCCTCCCTCCCTCCGGTGGCTCGGTGCCACTCACATAATCAAATCAAGACTCAATCAAATGATGATTGTCATTAATTGAAACAGTTTGTCTCCAAAAATCAGCAAATCATGCCTGCACCTGCCGGCCAGGTTATGGACCGATCCCCCTGTCATTGGGGACAAATCAGTTTTGGGAAAATACCATAAATGGGCTTTAATATTTGTATATCCTACTTCCTACTATAATTCTAGTAACCTCTGTGCGTTTGTAGTGGTGGTGGTGAAGACACCCGGTTCTCCTCACTGGCTGGACCAATTGCTCTGATTTTGCACACAGCCATTGACCATTACCATCTGAACTTAACTGTGAAGCCCGTTTTTCAATTTCATCAAATCTCAGCTTCTTATTAGCGTTTTTGTGTCAAACACTGTCGCCATGGTTACGGGGCTGCCCAGCTATGGGACGAACTGCCTCCCGGGTTGCCAGATCATGTGCGCATATCCCCCCACGGCTGCGTCGACCGGGTATGGTCTAGTAAGATTAATTTTTCCTTCGCAATGTTTCTGCAAAGTTTTTTTTTTTTGTATGTCCTAATTGTTACCACCCAGAGCCCACAAATAATTAGGATGTCACTAGAATCATCAATAGGCAAAGATATCTGAAAGTCTGGCTATACGCAAGACTAAAAAAATCATAGCACTGGAAGATTTCCCTCAGAAACTCAAGTATTGTCAATTATTGTCAAATGTACATACAACTGCAAAAGTTTGAGCTTTTTACCTCCGAGAGGGTAAACAGTTAGTTGTGAAACTTAATGCATACATTACTGTCCAACACTACACACACGCCCAAACAAAAATATATTTCTCTTGCTATGATGATGGTTTGTCCGTGTGTGTGTGTGTGTGTGTGTGTGTGTGTGTGTGTGTGTGTGTGTGTGTGTGTGTGTGTGTGTGTGTGTGTGTGTGTGTGTGTGTGTGTGTGTGTGTGTGTGTGTGTGTGTGTGTGCGTGCGTGCGTGCGTGCGTGCGTGCGTGCGTGCGTGCGTACCAGTGGTGGAAGAAGTACTCAAGAGTGAAAGTATACAAAACTGCAATGTAGAGATACTAAGTACGGAATTCTAAATTTACTTGAGTCAAAGTACAAAAGTATTGGCATCAAAATGTACTTGTACCAACATGGTACAAACAAAACAGTACCAACAGTAAAAATACTCATTATGCAGAATGTCCCATTTCAAGTTTTCGAATGTATACGTATATACATCTTTTGAAAATAGCAGATCTACAAGCTGATGCGACACATTGTGAGCTTGTAGATCGGTTATTTTCAAATGGCCGAAATGTATATAGGGCTGAAGTGGTTAATGTACATTTTGTAATAATAATCTAAATCTACAAAGTAACTAAAGTTTTTAAATAATTGTAGTGGAGTAAAAGTACAATATTTCCCTCTGAGATGTACAGTAGGCCTAGTGGAGAAGAAGTAAAAGTACTGAAAATTGGAAACTTTACTCCAGTGCTTAGTTACTTTCCACCACACGTGCGTGTGTGTGTGTGTGTGTGTGTGTGTGTGTGTGTGTGTGTGTGTGTGTGTGTGTGTGTGTGTGTGTGTGTGTGTGTGGGGGTGTGTATTTAGCATTTCCACGGCTCCACTTCACTTCATCCAGAGAACAAGGGAGCCGGGTCATGACAGGTGGGAGGTGTATTAGGCGGCTGCAGTTATGATTTGACCCAAAAAAAATTGCAACAAAAGGTTTCTCAATGGTTTATTGTAGTATCAGGTGTACTTAATAACATATCAAAAGTTTACCAAAATCGGACCACTAGAAAGGTCCGATTTTCAAAATGGCCGCCGTCAGATCCTTAAAATACCATTACTCCTGTATTATTCATCCTAGACAAGTAATTTTGGTGCCGAACCCCAGGTTTTGGTGATCTTGGATCTAATTAGCATAATATAAATTATATTCAAGTGATTACAAGTATAGAATTATAAAGCAATTGGTTATAAGCATGGTTATAAGCATATTTAACAATGTAATTGGACATTTCTCCCTTTTCTACGTGCCATAATGCCCAGGATTTGGTGAATTCATCACCTATACATGAATTCACTGTTGAAGCTTTCAGGAGATTTCTTTTGATAACAATAAGGAATAAATTCATTATTATTGGGTGGTACTGTGACATTTGTAAAAACATGGCTGTAACTCACAGACTGGGAATGTTACACAAATCTTGGAAGAAATTCCTTACAGAGAAGTTTCTTCACTATTTTGTTTGTAAAGGTGTCTGCCAAAAAATAAAATAATAATCCTAGTCCCCCTAGGGCTGTGGTTCCCAAACTGGGGGTCAGCCCCCCCCCCCCCCCCCCCCAGATGATTAGCTTAATATGCATCATTGTTTTCCCACTCAACAGTAAACAAACCAACATACAGTATAAGTGTATACAGTGTATCTGCACATTTCCAAAGTGACAACTTAATCACTCTTAAGACCTTTTTAATAGCAAATTGGCCAAATTCTCAAATATTACAGTGGAGAGAAATGGCCCCTTATGGGCCTGGAGAGGATATGCAAGACAGTACAGAGCTATCACAACATGTATCTAGTGTCTGCTGTCTTGGGTGTCTAGGCAGGGGTGGTGGAGGAGTGTGGTGCGTAGAGGGTTCAGATTTGCTTGTCACAGACATCTTCTTATTCCTGAGAGTAGTTGTGTGGGGTTTTTGTGCAAAATTCATTTCACATGTCTTTTATTTTGTGATTGGTACTGCTATAGCAATAACCTTGATCTTTTTTTCTGGATAATTTTAACATCAAGAAGGCATAGGAGACAGCCCATGACGCCCTGGGCTCCAATCTCCCATAGAATCCCGATCTAACCGACCTCCACGCTTTGTCCCTGCTGCTATCCAACAAACAAGCATTGCTTTCTGTATACACCTAATGGTTAGACTATTTTTTTTGTCACTAAGTCACCGACTCTCCTGTGAGCCAGTCCGACATAGGGACACCCCTGTCTGCCTGACACACAGTCATGCACCACATGGTCTTACAACCACCACTATGGGGGGTCCCTCCTCACTAACTATGGCCACTCACGAGTGCCATAGGGCATAGGAGCCAGCATGGAGGTCCACTTGGGACCAGTGGGACTATCCAGTGAGCCAGGCGACGTAGGGACACTCCTCTCAGCCTAACGCATAAGCTTAATTTCTGCCTCCTCCTCACTCCGTCCTCCAGCGTGACTTAGAAATTGTTTGCATCCCAAATGCTAATTTGCTTTTGGACTTGCTGAGAACCAGGTGAGCGCAGGCTCCCTAAGCCACTTGGAGTGAAATATGGCAAGATACAAGTACTGTATATCTTTCATGTATCGTTTGCAGAACTGTCTTTGTTGAAATGCGTGGTGGCGTATAATTTCTCCTCCTCCACATGACAACCCTCCTAGCTCCGAAATAGTCCAGCAATCCAACTGTGTGACACGTCATAATTGCTGTCACTTAAAAATTACGCTCCTTGCCTCCTCACCTCCTGCCTCCGAGGCAGGGCTAAGGCGGGAGTGGAGGACTTGATGATGGACACTTGAATATTGGAATTTGGCTATCACGATGCACAACGTGGAGGTCTTAGAACTACCACCACAGGGGCCGACAAGCCCCATTCTCTTTAACTGCATATGAGCACTCGTCCTGAGCTCCCAAGTGCCCCAATAGCTTTAACATGTCTGAGCCAACTGTTGGAGGTTTTGCACCTCGGACATGGGGGAGAGAAGCTCAGGGTCTCCTTGGCTCCTATAACTTTGCTCTTCTGTGCTCCAAGTGCCCAGGGAGCAATCCAGTGACCCCCACTCCCCATACTCCCCTCCACCCACCTGAGGGGAACCCTAGGCCCTCTAAACTCTACACCAGACCCCCTTTTACCTCCTCACACAACCCTACCCCGCATACTCCCCTCTGCCTAGGCCCCCAGTAGAGACATGGGTTTTGAGTGAAGAGCTCCTCCGTAGCCACCCCCACCCCTCTTTACTCACTCACACTGATTGCCTTCCTAATGTGTTAAAAAGTTCTTCAAAAATCTATTTATTGTTTTTCAAAATATTGTGTCTACAAGATGACACTTTGATTCACATTTGATCCACAGAGCTATCCAAAACCTTTCAATATTGCATGAAATACTATATCAACTGACAATATTCTCTTTCTCTGCCATGCACATTCTGAATGACAAAATGGACAAAAATGAAAATTGTGACTTGTGTTTTAAGGATATCTTGAAGCCTTGTTCCAGTAAAAACATATATAACTAGTTTATTGCATAATTAGTTTAGTTCACTTGAAACGGGTGACCATTTCAGAGGGTTTTAATAGAGTCACAAACAAAATATTGGATTTCACAATTATCTAATTGTATCTCTGCAATTTGGACAATTCCAGTGGATTTCTAGGCCCCCAAAACATAGGGTAAGACACAAAAAGTACTTGTTTAGGATAAATAATGAAGGAGTTAGGTTATTTTAAAGATTTTTTGGCCATCTTGGACGCCATCTTGAAA
The DNA here is from genome assembly GCF_963454915.1 of Gymnoscopelus microlampas. Lineage (NCBI taxonomy): Eukaryota > Metazoa > Chordata > Actinopteri > Myctophiformes > Myctophidae > Gymnoscopelus > Gymnoscopelus microlampas. Next base: position 41,540,678 of record NC_139959.1, on the reverse strand, counting down.
ATAACACCTTTCCAGTGCTCAAACTTTGGTAAACTTTGAGTATGTTATTAAGGACACCTAATACTGCAAGAAACAGTTGAAAAACGTTTTGTTGCAATTAGTTTTGGGTTAGGTGCTTTTTTTTCATAACTGCAGCCGCCTATATACTGTATATAATATAATATGCTGTGATAACTTCTCTTGCATCGCCTCATTTTCTCCTCAGCGCGCCTCCTTTCTTCTCCGCTCCGCTAGCGTCTGTCAGTAAGCTGTCAGCTCTGGGGCCGCAGGTATACTTCCACCAAGAAAACGAAGGTCACTACCATCGCATAATAACCCTTTAAGACCGGGAACGCATCTGTGTCATTTTAAGATTTCTTTGGCTATTCAAAAAATAGCAGATATACAAGCTCATAGCGAGTGCTGCGCTATATGAGCTTCTAGATCTGCTATTTAAAAAAAAAAATCATGAACATGTTTGCAATTCTTTGAATATCCATTTTTTTAAGCGGACATTTGTAACTCAAATCTTTGCTTCTGGGGGATTCTACAAATGTCTTCTAAATCCTTACAGTTTTTTTTTAAATAACGTATGTTGCTATAATATCAGTGGTGCTAAAACTTTTTTCATGTCATAAACCTAAAAATGACACACAGATCCTTCCCAGTCTTAATGGGTTAAAACGGCTGATTTATACGTTAGTTGCTCGCCGTGTTGTGCGGTGCCGAAAACAGCAGATCTACAAGCTCACAACGCGTCGCGCTGCGACGCGTTGTGAGCTTGTAGATCTGCTGTTTTCGGCCCGCACGATACCGACACACGACTGAAATAAATCATCATGAAGTAAATCACAATTTTTTTAGGAGCTTGTTTACGGGGGAAATTGGGGTTGTGATTCCTCTCTTCCGGGGATACTTTGAGACGGATGTTTATTCCTGACTTCCATGTATTTGTATCTCATCCGATAGGGGCATGTTAAACGCTGCGCGCACGCACACACACACACACACACACACACACACACACACACACACACACACACACACACACACACACACACACACACACACACACACACACACACACACACACACACACACACACACACACACACACACACACACACACACACACACACACGCACACACGCACACACACAAACACACACAGCTTGATGACTTCTCTTGGCATCAAAATGTACTTGTACCGACATGGTAAAACACAGTAAAAGTACTCATTATGCAGAATGTCCCATTTCAAGTTTTCAAATGTATGCGTAAATACATATTTTGAAAATAGCAGATCTACAAGATCACAATGCCCACCTCTCCCTTAAGTTGCAGGGGTGCCCCGGAAATAGACCTCACCTACTAAATATATGTCAATACATGCCAATTATATAATTATACACGCTACACAGACACATGAGTACACACACACGCACGCACCAACAAGCTATAGTGAGAAGTGAAAGCTTGGGTATGTTTTCCGGCCTGATGACTTCTATATCTCCCTTCTCACACATCGATGCACCCCCCCCCGTCCACACACACACACACACACACACACACACACACACACACACACACACACACACACACACACACACACACACACACACACACACACACACACACACACACACACACACACACACACACACACACACAACCCTCCGCTCTTCCAACTCCAACCTTCTCCTTGTCGCCATGACCACCATGGGTCGACAGGCAGATGTGGACGAAGCCTACTCGACCCCCCAGTACTCGAGTAAAAGTACAGATACTGCTGGTCAAATTTACTCCACTACAAGTAAAAGTAGCTCAGTCAAAATGTTAATAAAGTAAAAGTAAAAAAAAAAGTCATTGCTTTTAAATATACTGACAAAAACTAAACAATCTCCATGAATTCAATGCTTCATGGGGTGTGTAATTGATAGAAAATATGAACTATTTCTTTAAATTGGCCCTTTAGGCCAGGGTCCCATTAATTGGTTGCCTTTGCTGTTTTCATGACATGTTTTTATACCATGTAGCATAATCTATAACAGGGGTCTTCAACAGGGGGTACGGGACCCCTAGGGGGTCCTCAGAGCTACTATAGGGGGTCCACCAAATCTTTGTCTGATAGGATTTAGTTTTTTTTACATTAACCACTTGAACCCTAGAATTCCTTTTCTGAGGGGAACATTAGCCGAAAATAGCAGATCTACAAGCTCTCAGTGGATCGGCTATTTTTGGCAAATAGGCTATAGGTGTAGAGGGGAAAAAAGAGCAGACAGGGGGTCCTTGGCCTGAAAACTTTGAAGACCCCTGGTCTATAATCTATTTATCTTATAAATAAAATGTATTATGATTATTATGATTACTCAGGTGGATGATGTTTAACCATAGTGTCAAGGCTGACAGAAGAGAAGAGAGTCTCTGGGCAGCCTGGAAGTTAACAAGAGAGTCAAGGGCAACGGCAAAGGGAATCACACAGTGCCAACGTGGAAATATGAATATTTTTTGATGGATTTCTTTTGTTGATCTATTACAATGGCAAAATAATACGACTCCCAGGTCCCCTTAGGGGATGCATGAGAAACAGATTGAACACAACTATCTGGATTTAAAAGAAAATACATTTTGGGAAATAAATCAAAACTTTTGACGCCTGAAGTTTGAAATTTTAACCCATTAAGACCGGGAAAGTCATTTTAGATTTGAACCACTTTAACCATAAACTTTGTCTATTCAAAAATAGCAGAGTGCCGCGCTATGAGCTTGTAGATCTGCTATTTTTTGAAAATTCATGAACATTTGTGCATATCTTATATATAACGTTTTTAACTCAAATCTTTGCTTCTGGGGGATTCTACAAATGTCTTCTAAATCCTATCCGTTTTTTGATAAAAACTAAAATGTTGCTATAATCAGTGGTTCTCAAACATTTTCATGTCAAGGACCACCCAGAATTATAAGTATTTGGCCGCGGACCCCCATCTCAAAATATGTTGTTCCAGGGACCCCCCAGAAGCAAAGACTTGAGTTAAAAAAAACTTTGCTTTAAACATTTTCAAAGATGTGCACACATTTTCACGATTTTTGAAAAACAGCAGATCTACAAGCTCATAGCGCGGCACTCGGTGCCGCGCTATGAGCTTGTAGATCTGCTATTTTTGAATAGCCCAAATACATCTTAAAAATGACACACAGATGCGTTCCCGGTCTAAACCGGTTAAGACCTGAGTTATGGACTCTGTTCCATTATGCAGTCTCTGGCCTGTGAGGCATAGCAATGTGTTCGGATCGACACCTGAACGCTGTTATGACAGGGATTTACCAAAAAAAGGAGTTCAAAAAGCAGCCGTAATAAAACAAAAATAAACCATGTTATACCGCACACACACACACACACACACCACATGGCACATCAATCACATCAACTACGGTACGGCTGTCATTGTTCATGAAATCAATCAATTTCAAACACATTCACAATTCAATGATCCATTCACAATACTAATTCATTGACACAAGTAAATTCCCCATGCGTCTCAGAGAGAGGGAGGGCAGGAGGTGTTCAGTGATTAATATTTATCCCATTAAATCCGGGAACGCATCTGTGTCATTTTTAGATTTATCTGCTATTCAAAAATAGCAGATATACAAGCTCATAGCGTGGCACCGAGTGCCGCGCTATGAGCTTGTAGATCTGCTAATTTTGAAAAAATGTGTGACCCCCATCTCAAAATATTATGTTCCAGGGACCCCCAGAAGCACAGATTGGAGTTAAAAATGTTCGCCTTAAAACATATGCATATATACTCAAAGATTTGCACAAATCTCTCACGGTTAAAAAAAGATCTTCACGGTCATCATGTTGACTAAGTTGTACTGTATGTTCAACTGTTTTGTTTTAAAAAAAAATCTCATGACCGAAATAAATAAACTAAGTAACTAACTAGCTTGTATATCTGCTATTTTTGAATAGCCAAATACATCTTAAAAAGAAACAGATGTGTTCTCGGTCGTAATGGGTTAAATCTCAGTGCTTCTCCCCGAAATACCAAATTATTCCAATTGTTAGAATGCCTAGAAGGTGATTAGGGATTTGCATAGGATCTTGCTCATTTCCTGCTACTGAAAAGCTTCTAGATAAACCAGTATTAGTTTACAAATAAATAAGTAAATGCATGTGTTAACACTTGTTTTTTGTGCTTTGTTTGTATGTGAGACACAGACAAGATGAACGTGATATAGATACACATGGGTATTTTTTTTGACAACGGGTCAATTAAGGATACTTTTACACAAAGATAACACCTCCTATGCATTTCATACAATGTATTATAAACATACTTACAATACATTATAATTGGATTACACAACTGTATAATTTATAGTTATACAAACTAATGATGCTTTATACCAGGGGTCTTCAACAGGGGGTCCGGGACCCCTAGGGGGTCCTCAGAGGTACTATAAGGGGTCAGCCAAATCTTTGTGTGATGGGATTTAGTTTTTTTACATTAACCACTTGAACCCTAGAATTCCATTTCTGAGGGGAACATTAGCCGAAAATAGCAGATCTACAAGCTCTCAACGCCTTGCGCTGCGAGGTGTTGTGAGCTTATAGATCGGCTATTTTCGGCAAAGAGGCTATAGGTGTAGAGGGAAAAAAGAGCAGACTAAGTCAAATCTGTAATCTGAAACGCAATGTTATACAATATAGAGTTCGGGGGTCCCTGCTTCATCTCTTTCTCAACTAGGGGGTCCTTGGCCTGAAAACGTTGAAGACCCCTGCTTTATACCAACAATCATAACACAAAGCATTTTACAATTGCTCATTATTTTGTCAAGGATCAAGTGTTTTATAATTCTAAAAACATTATAATAATTTGATAGTTTAATATACTGACTGTTATAATGCATTATAGAGTGATTATAAGTCCCTATAGTATAAGTGGTCAATGGGTGCTTTAACCTTTCTCCAGTATCCGTTTCAACCCCGCTTATTTCAGTGTGTCCCGTGGTCAAATGTTATATGAACACAGACATGTCAATGTAGAATTTGGTCAGAATGTATTGAGAGGATAGCCCCTTGAGACCAAGGGCCAAGTCTTGGATATTTACGATGAGGCCAACACGGAAGCTTATGAATGGCCAGAGTGAGGCACTGTTTTACCCTGCGCCGACCTGCGGTGTCAGAAAGAATTTATTTTAACGCAAGTGAATGGGTTTTTTGACAAACTTTAGACTAGATTTTCTTAGCGTAATAAAAATTGTCATACATTCTACATGCTTCCAGTCGCTAGTTTAAAGTCTCCTTACAATCATCATGATATGCATTTTGCTAAATTATGATCCCATTTATTCTAAAATTGACGATAAAGTAGGCTATGCTCCAGGAGGGGCGGGATGATTTGATTGACAACCTACACACAACCAATAGCATTCATTCCCCGCCCCCGCTCTTGATTGACAAGCTACCCAACCAATAGCATTCTTTGGGGGTTGTTTTCCGGTTCCCTGGTCACATGTCTGGTCTCAACCAATAGTGTTTGAGTTCCGGCGTGGCCAACTGTATATATTAAAGATGGGAGGATACACGTTCCTGAACTATCGGCTTCATTTTCCGTCTGTAGAAAGCAGGGGAGTGGCTTTGTCCATTCATTTTATACAGTCTATGCTTGAGATGCAGCATCTCATTTTAGAGGGGGTCCTATGCACATACGTAAAACATACATACATACAGTACAAGTACACAATACACACATGTACAGATACAGTTGGCTTGCTCACCCTCTCCCACCCAACCCCCATTCACCAACTCACTTTAAACAAAGAAGTGGAGAATACAGTACTATGACCTATATCAAAGTCAGAGATACACGTATGTACAAGCAGTGTTAGAAGCATGAACAGGTAGTTTGGAGATGTGAATACAAGGAAGTCCTGAAACGGCCAAGAGAGGTAACTGATCTGAGAGAAAGAGGAAGGTTGTTCCAGTCAGATGGAGCTTTGTAGTCGAATGACCTGCGTCCAGCTACAGAAAATATTCTTTTGGGAACAGTACAATAGGGATGTTGTGAATTTCTAAGAGGGTATGGTGATGTATATGGTTTCAAGTACATTACATTACAATAACTGCATTCAACACAGGTAGGGAACGAAACTACTAATCACCAGAAGTCTTAAGTGCATTTCCTGCAAAAACAAGCAACTAAGAGTATACCTAGCGCTAAGGTAAAAGTGCTATATATCAGCTATCTACTTTCATAAACAGATGAGACAAAATAGCAAAATCAAATGAGCACGAGCTAATACAAAAAGTGTATGGACTAAACAAGATCCAATAAAACAGTACAACAATAAAACAAGAGTTCGTACAACTAGTTAACAACCATTAAGCCAGACAAAGAGGAAGGGTAGTGTTTCCTGAAGAGGTGGGTTTTCAGCCTGCGGTGAAAGATGGGCAGTGACTCTGCTGTCCTGACATCAGTGGGAAGTTCATTCCACCACTGTGGGGCCAGAACAGAAAAAAATTGTGACTCGTGACCGTGTCGATCGGCCAGAAGGACCCTTGAGTGACGAGGCAATCAGTCGCCCCGAGGTGGCAGACCGAAGTGGTCGGGCAGGGGTGTAGGCACCAACCATAGCACGGAGGTAAAGTGAAGTAAGAAAGACAGTTAAAGTGAATACATTTAAAAAGGAATAGGTACCAGTGAAGTTGCCTTCTTGCCTTAGGCAGTAGCCAAGGCTTAGGCTGTATTCAACCAGTGGTTAAACATGAGTATCTCCAGTGTATATTCAAAGATGAGGCACTGGAAAAGGTATTTTTTTTTAAACGAATAATGTGAAAACTAATAAAAAATGAAGACCATAATCAGTATTAGCCCATTAAGACATGGAACTGTGTCATTTTTAGATTTGAGCTAAAAAGCATTATTTTACACTTTGGGCTATTCAAAAATAGCAGATCTAAAAGCTCATAGCGCGGCACCGAGTGCCGCGCTATGAGCTTGTAGATCTGCTATTTTTGAAAAATCGTGAAAATGTGTGCAAATCTTTGAATATATATATTTTTAAAGCGAACCGTTTTGAACTCAAATCTTTGTTTCTGGGGGTCCCTGGAACAAAATATTTTGATGGGGGTCCGCGACCAAATACGTATCATTTTGGGGTCCTTGACATGAAAACGATTGAGCACCACTGATATAGAAACATAAGTTTTTCAGAATACTGTTGGGATTTAGGAGACATGTAGAATCGGCTTCAGGTCTCAATGGGTTAATCTTATGCTCTCTCCTTCAACGTGGTACATTTCTGATCTTATGCTACATCATGAACAATCCAGCTTTCTCAGCACATAAGCTTTGCCTTGACCTCAAGCTGGGCAATTAATACACTGTGTTTTTCATCTCCTGGCTGCAAAGAGCAGTTCTCCTCCACAATGCACGTTTGAACCTACGACGTCCGCTTCTAATGGACACCTGTGGCGTCTCGCCTCCACGGCTCTGCCAAAGTGCTTCTGGGCACCGAGTGGGCAGTTTGACCCGCTGTGGCACACGGACGTCTGAAACTTCAGATTATGTGAGATGTTATGCCGAAGAGGTTTAACTGCGTGTGTGTGAGAGAGTGAGAGTTTTTCATCTACTGCAGTGGTTCTCAAACTTTTTCATATCAAGGACCCTCAGATTGACACTTGTTAGCCCGCAGACCCCAATTTGAAAACAAATTGCCAGGGACCCCCATAAGAGAAGATTTTTACTTCTCTAGCTGTGATGCTCAACCATTTTAGTTTCAAGGACCCCCATTTAATGACATTTCTATCTCTGGGACCCCAATTTATATTGTAAAAATCAATGTTAATGTAACTCTGAGAGCGTACAAATGGAACCAAATGGACCCATAAGGGTCCATTTGGTTCCATTTCCAACAGTGTGGAGGAAATAATACGGTCTCGATTGAGGCAATCCGATGAAAAACACGATAATTAGGTTTGGGAGAATTGTAAACTTGAAGTACCCTGACCCTCTTGGGTGTTGCTATTTGCTAAAATTGCTATTTTAACCCATTAAGGCCTGAGTTTCTTCTCAAACTTTTTCATGTCAAGGACCCCCAAAATAATATGTATTTGGCCACCGACCCCCATCTGAAATCATGTTGTTCCAGGGACCCCAGATCTACAAGCTCATAGTGCGGCACTCGGTGCAGCGCTATGAGCTTGTATATCTGCTATTTTTTAATAGCAAAAGTATAATTTAATGGTTTAAGTGGTTACACAGATGCGTTCCCAGTTTTAATGGGTTAATGTGTGACACCGTTGTACATCGAAGTACAAATCAAGTAAATCAAATGAAAAGAAACCCCAGACCAATAAATACATACTGGTACAAACGTCTCTACTTTTATATCCTCTTCCGTCTCTTTTATTCTTCCCCACTTCCACATAGTTTAGGCAGCCCGGCACTTTAGTTCCTATCCATCTCCGTCTCTGTGAAGTATAGTCAGACTTTCCATGGAGTCTTGTACAGAACGGAGAAGGAGCAGGCGTGGCGCCTCAGGCACAGAGATGCAGCAGAGACCTCATACCTGACCCTAATACCTAATTACTGCTCTTTATAATGAATATTAAAACTGTAGGCTACAGCATACTGTACATACAGTTCCTGTACATCTCTCATCCCCTGGGGTGCCCCCCCCCGCCCCCCCTCTCACACGCACGCACGCATACACATCCAAAATTTAAGTACAAAAGTATTGGCATCAAAATGTACTTAAAGTACCAAAAGTAAAAGTAGTCATTATGCAGAATGTCCCATTTCAAGTTTTCAAATGTATAAAAATCTTTTGAAAACAGCAGATCTACAAGCTCACAAATGTGTCACATCGCGACGCATTGTGAGCTTGTAGATCTGCTACTTTCACATGGCCGAAATGTATACAGGGCTGAAGTGGTTACTGTATGTTTTGTAATAATAATCAAAATCTATAAAGTAACTAAAGTTTTCAAATAATTGTAGTGGAGTAAAAGTACAATATTTGCCTCTGAGATGTAATGGAGTAGACAAGTAAAAAAAATAGAGGAAATTGGAAATACTCAATTAAAGTACAAATGCTTCAAAATTGTTCTTAAGTACAGCAGTACTTGAGTGCATGTACTTAGTTACTTTCCACCACACCGCTGCACGCACGCAATGCATGCATCCCCCAGCGGTGGTCTTTTGGAGCCATGTTGAAAGCAGCATGCACGTCTCATCATCCATATGCACTACACCAGGGGTCTTCAACAGGGGGTCCGGGACCCCTAGGGGGTCCTCAGAGTTACTACAGGGGGTCCGCCGGAAATCTTTGTGTGATAGGATTTTTTTTTTTTTTTTTACATTAACCACTTGAACCCTAGAATCCCTTTTAGTCAATATACAAGGGGGTCCCTGCTTCATCTCTCTCTCAGCTAGGGGGTCCTTGGCCTGAAAACATTGAAGACCCCTGCAGTACATAGAGTCCATGACACAAATATACATAACAGACGGTATGGCTAGTTAGGCTACGGTATGTAGTAACTATAGGTAGGTACGTAAGTAGGTCTATACAGGTATAGGAATAGCCAACATAGCAAATTAACATTGTTATTGCAAAGACAATGTGACACACACACACACACACACACACACACACACACACACACACACACACACACACACACACACACACACACACACACACACACACACACACACACACACACACACACACACACACACACACACACACACACACACACACACACACGCACGCTTAATATGTAGTCTCCCCCAAAAGTACCCCTACTGTAGCATGAAGCAAAATAAGGGGGGAATAATGTTATGTTTATGGAGTGGAGGAACACTTTAAGGGGCCTTATTTAGATGATGTATTAAGCAGGGTGTCACATGCTCTTCTACACCCATGGGTGTAGAAGCCACCCAAGCCACCCATGCCTGAGGAGCGTGTTCAACTCCGATTTAACTAGTTAGTCACTGTATAATGTGGGCGCTAAAGTACGGGTGCGAGGCACAAAGGTGTTTTATTTCATCTCTGAATTATTCATGAGTGTGTGTTTTTTTGGGCATCAAACAAAGATCAAGAACCTTTTTGAAGGCAAGGTGCTGGTTCCAAAACTAACGAGAGATCAAAGGCAAAGAAAGAAGGTCCACCCCGCTGAAGTTCCATAAATTAGACCAATCGTAGTGTCGTCTCCCCGCCCACTTTAACCCTTTCGAGACCGGGAACGCATCTGTGTCACTTTAGATTTCTTTGGTTATTAAAAAAAATTGACCGAGTGCCGCGCTATGAGCTTGAAGATCTGCTATTTTCTTTTTTTTTAAATTGTGGACGATTTGTGCAAATCTTTGAATATATACTTTTTAAAGCGAACATTTGTAACACAAATCTTTGCTTCTGGGGGGGTCCCTGGAACAAAAAGAATAATACTGGTTGCTTTTAAAAATGTATATTCAAAGATTTGCACACATTTTCACGATATTTTCAAAAAATAGCACATATACAAGCTCATAGCGCGGCACTCGGTGCCGCGCTATGAGCTTGTATATCTGCTATTTTTTAATCTTAAAATGACACAGATGCGTTCCCGGATTGAATGGGTTAAGAGCCAGGTGTGTCTGCACTTTGGTGTGTTTGTTATTTAAATTTGAGAAGACACAAACAATGTGCTGCTGAGAGAGCGTATCTGTGTTCCTGCGTGAAGTCAAAGTGCGTGAGCGTTTATGAGGTATAATAATGTCAGGAGGTTTGCTGTGCCCAATTATGCCAGCAGCAGCAGCAGCAGCAGCAGCAGCACGGCCACTGAGGGTGTTCCATTTTGGGTGAGTAGAGATCTTTTTGTTTCCCCTGTCTCCGCCTATATACTGTAGGTCAATCTACTAGATCTAATATGCTCCTTAAATAGTGGTGTTACAGAGAATAATGACATCTGGCACGAAATCATCGCCAAATCCTGGCAAAACAGCACACAGGACATGACATCTTTTATCCCACAACTTTGTAACCCACATTGTTTCACCCAGTGCCAATTGCCTATGTAATCCTGGGCGCTACTCTCCCTCTGCCAACTTAGGGAGAGCCCAAGCTGAAGCTCATGCCTCCTTCAATGCATGAGGAGCAAGCATCTTAATGTAAATGCATTACTGAATTCCCAGCATGCATTCCGTTGCATGCAGAGATGCAACGGAATAGCGAAAGTAACTACAGTATAAGATCATCCTCTAAGAAAGTCGTGTAAGCATATCTCACCAACTAGAAGATCGTTTCAAACTATTACCAAAGGAATCTTACTATCATTCTTTTTGAACATCCAGTATGCTGTCTTATTCATGTGTTTTAACCATCTGACATCCAGAACTTAAGTGACAATTAATACAACCCCAAAATGAGCGCCCAAAGTGCAGTCTTCACCAGGGACGGATTAACCCCCGCAAGGGCCCTGGGGCCGCCAATTTTTTAGCCCCCCCCATTTTTTTGTTTGTTTTTGGGGGGGCTAGTGAAACTTACAGGTATGGTGTGTATGATATGAAATCCTTAATCATATTCCATCATATATGGAAGGGCCCTAGGAGCCCTTGGAGCCCAGGAGCCCTTGAAGGTCCCCATGAGCCCTTGTCAGGGCCTCAAACCCAGAGAGAATCACTGCTGTAAATACAGAGGAGGGGCCAAAACATAGTCTCTGAGACAACAGTCAATCTTAATCGTATGATGGCACTATTTATGATTCAGGAAAGTTTTGATGTCAGCTTTGACGACACTGGAAGAAGGTTTATCGAAGAAAAATGAGGATGCATTCTGGTAATGAGCCTCTTGTGCCTGAACCAAACAATCCCAAACAATATACTGTATCTATGTATCGAACATTTAGCGGCTTCTGGCCTCAAATAAATGACTATCTTCTAAGATGCATCTTGGATTGAAATATTTCAAAATATCTCGTAAAATGTGCAATTATTAAAAAAAAAAAAAAACTGAATCTGTGTTACTGCATCCAAATGTAGTCCTTTATAGGCCATAAGCCATTTTACTACAACCGTCAATTTATAGACACTACTATTTATAGACACTACACTGTAATTGCTTCGTTTGTTCAAATGCACTCTAATGCTCACTATACTAAAAGGTTTTGATAGAGGAGGATGACACATCATTTTTCCCATTTAGACCGGGAACGCATCTGTGTCATTTTAGATTTGAGCTACAGTATAGCCATTATTTTATTTTTTATTCTTTGGCTATTCAAATGTGTTGTTCCCTGGAACAACACATTTTGATGGGGATCGGCGGACAAACACACAATTTTGGGGGTCCTTGACATGAAAAAGTTTGAGTACCAATGACAACATTAGGATTTAGAAGACATTTGTAAAGATTTGCACAACGTTTCATGATGAAAAATAAAAACAAATAGCAGATCTACAAGCTCATAGCGCGGCACTCGGTGCCGCGCTATGAGCTTGTAGATCTGCTATTTCTTTAATAGCCAAATAAATCTTAAAATGACAGATGCGTTCCCGTTCTTAATGGATTAAAAGCCTGTTCACTGTAGGGCAATCATCTCTTACACACACAAGGTAATGGGATGAAATAATGCTACCGCTAAGGCCGCTGAAGGATATAATATGTGTAATTTTGGTAACAGTTAAAATAAGGGTCAGCTGTTAATTTACAGTTATACTCCTCCCGTTATAGTACTACTAAAAGTCATAACAAGTAGGGCACTACTTCAGGCCTTCGGGTATGTACTTGAAAAAGGCATTTACTTGACTTTGGGAATTATGCAAAAAAAGAAAAAGATATGACATCAATTTCTTGCACACATTGTTTTAGCTGCTGACCGCTGTGTTACTGTGTCTGGACTGACCCTTTGTGACTGACCAGTGTTACTGTGTCTGAACTGACCCTTTGTGACTGACCAGTGTTACTGTGTCTGAACTGACCCTTTGTGACTGACCAGGAGTGACAAGAGCAGGACAAACAGGGGTGGAATAAGTACTCATATTTTTTACTTAAGTAAAAGTATCAATACTGCAATATAGAAATACTCTGTTACAAGTAAAAGTCCGGAATTCAAAAGTGACTTGAGTAACAGTACAAAAGTATTGGTATCAAAATGTACTTAAAAGTGCCAAAAGTAAAAGTTCTAATTATGCAGAATGTCCCATTTCAAGTTTTCAAATGTATGGAAATCTTTAGAAAATAGCCGATCTACAAGCTCACAATGTGTCGCATCGCGACACATTGTGAGCTTGTAGATTGGCTATTTTCAAATGGCCGACATGTATATAGGGCTGAAGCGGTTAATGTATGTTTTGTAATAATAATAATCTAAATCTACAAAGTAACTAGTAACTAGTAAGTGTTTAAATAATTGTAGTGGAGTAAAAGTACAATATTTGGATCCGAGATGTAGTGGAGTAGAAGTAAAAGTACTGAAAATTGGAAATACTTCAGTAAAGTAAAAAAATACCTCAACATTTTACTTAAGTACAGTGCTTGAGTAAATGTACTCAGTTACTTTGCGTCACTGAGGACAAACAACGCGGAGGAGAACAGCAAGGAGGAAAAAAACTCAGTGACTGGACTAGAAAAATGAGAAAAGGAAGGACGGGGATGGAGGGAGAGAGAGAAGAGAAAAGGACAGGAGGAGAGGATGGTGGAGAGAGAGAAGAGAAAAGGACAGGAGGAGAGGATGGAGGATGAGAAGGAAAAGGGCAGGACTACCTTGGGAACGGTGGGAATAAATACAGTAGTCACCGGGGAGAAACGCTCCATTTGTTTAACCCATTTAAAGCGGGAACGCGTCTGTGTCGTTTTAAGATTTCTTCGGCCGTTCAAAAACAGCAGATCTACAAGCTCACAGCGCGCCACTTCGTGCCGCGGTGCGAGCTTGTACAGATGTGCCACTTTTCAGGGGATTCCCAGGGCAATAAGAGGGACAAAGAAGGGCATTTAAAATGCTGAATTATTTTGATGATCACTGCTTTTATGATGCTAATTAATTTGAGCAACTGGTCAAATCACCTTTCGCCTCATAATGAGTCTGACACCTTGTTCAACACACATTCTTTTGTTCTCATGTATATGGATGTCTGTTGAAGGGAAAAACGGGGGTGTGTAGTGACAACTTCTTTTCAGGGGCAAAACAGTGCATTTTAAGGGCAGAAAAGGGAGGAAAAAAATGCGTTTTCAGGGCACTATCAGGGAAAGAAAAGTAACGTGTGAAGTTTTGAAGTGGCACATCTGTAGATCTGCTATGAATGTGTGCAAATCTTTGAATATATGTATATTTTCTAAAGCAAATATGTTTTACTCAAATCTTTACTTCTTTGAAACAACTTTAACAATTATTTTATACTTTGGCTATTCAAAAGTAGCAGATCTACAAGCTCATAGCGCGTCAGGTGCTGCTCTATGAGCTAAGAGTAGATTTTTTTTTGTTAAATCATGAAAATTTGTGCAAATCTTTGAATATATATACGTGTACATATATTTTTTTAAGCAAACATTTTAACTTGAATCTTTGCTTCTTTCAAAAAACATATTTTTGAGATGAGGACAAATACATATCATTTTGGGGGGAAATATATATAAGCCCACAATGCCTCACTTCGTGCCGTGCTGCAAGCTTGTAGATCTGCATTTTTTTGGGGAAAATCATTAAGATTAAAAAAAGGTTAGTGAACCACTGATATTGAACATAAGTTTGTTTTCAGAAAAAAATGAAAATGAAGACATTTTTGTAGAATGGGCCTCAGGTGTGAATGTGTTAATGTGCCATTTTCAAAAAAAGTGGAGCCCTTGTAATCCTGCCGCCAGAAAGAAGCGGCTCTCTGTGCTGAACACACGTCTAACACAGTGCGTGCATGAAGGACAGCTCTGTGGAATTTGATCAGTGCTCAAAGTGTTTACCAATGTTTGGAGCCTGACATTTATTGAAAGTGGCCTTTAGTAAAAGTCACAGCTGAGGCGTGAAGGTTTTGTCGTATGAGCCCCGTGTGAGGTTTTTCTGTCGTCGTGTTGCTCTATATAACTAAGAACAAAGAGTGCTGTGTGATGGTACTAATGCAGGAGTACATAGGGGAGAACGGGGTAAGATGAACCACTTTTTTACTTATGTTGACCTCTAGGCAAGGAAAAATGAGATGGAAGTCAAAACTAAACATCTACTAACACTTCAAGATGTCTTCTATTAATTTAAATAATGTGTGTGCATCAATGACAAAGGGCTGTAAAAATATGGGTTCTAAAAAAAAGTGGTCACGTGGTGCAACTTGCCCCAGGTAAGGGGTAAGTTGATCCTAGTCAAAGGGTAAAGAAGCAAAGAGTTAAAAAATGTTTGCTTGAAAACAATATATATATTCAAAGATTTGCACACATTTTCACGATTTTTCAAAATAGCAGATCTACAAGCTCGTAGCGCGCCACTCGGTGCCGCACTACAAGCTTGTATATCTGCTATTGTTTAATAGCCACAGTGTAAAAAAAATGCTTTTTAGCTCAAATCAAACAATGACAGAGATGCGTTCCAGGTCTTAATGGGTTAAACAATACACCGTTTATACATGTGTTGCTTTAGTTTTAATGTTGCGCGGCAGATCAAATGAAAAGAAGCCTCTTGCGTACCGTCGCGCTGGTACTGGTGTGTCACCTGCCAATACACATGACTATCTACCTCCTGAAAGTAGACAACCAATTAAAACTACTGTTGACTAATCATTACAGGCGGCTCTTATTTTGAAATCCTCTCCACCAGGATGGGTTGCCTAGTAATCTGCCATTACTTTTTCGGGTGAAACACAGCTTTCACCATTGGAATTGCACTACGGAACGTTACATTTTATAGGTTTATTTCGTCATAGCGGAACATAATTATGGTCAGTGGTGGAAAAAGTACTCAAATTCTTTACTTAAAGTTATACAGTGCAGATTTCAAAAAAAGGATTTTTAGCAGCCTTGTTTTATACGATCTGTGGATCGTTTCTCTTAGCCAGTGGAGCTTAAGTTACCGTGAGCTGTGTTTTCTTTTGCTGTTTTTTTTCCGTTCTTCAAATCATACAATCTCTTAAAATCAGCGTGAGTTTCCTTTTTGTTATTAGCGCGGTAGTTCCTGGCCAAACAGGAAACCGGTGCAGTAGTTCCTGGCCAAACAGGAAACCGGTGCATTTCCGCTTGCATTTTCCGGCCATATGACGTCATTTTCGTGGGAAAGTCATGCTCGACAACGTTCAATAGAAAATATATAAATAAAAGGCTTTCGGGGGTGAAATTCATGGAGTGGGTGTTGTGAAACATTTGCCACTCACAAAAGATATACAATTTAACTTTAGTTTTATTGAAAAAGTTACCTAGCATTACTTTAAGTAAAAATACCAATACTGCAATATAGAAACACTCTGTTACAAGTAAAAGTCCAGAATTCAAACTTTACTTGAGTAAAAGTACACAAATATTGGTATCAAAATGTACTTAAAGTACCAAAGGTAAAAGTACTAAAATATTTGAAAATAGCAGATCTACAAGCTCACAACGTGTCGCGATGCGACACGTTGTGAGCTTGTAGATCGGCTATGTTCAAATAGCCTAGGTATAATATAGGGTTAAAGTGGTTAATGTATGTTTCATTATATCATATTTTTTATCTGAATAGTAACTAAAATTTTCAAAAAATTGTAGTGGAGTAAAAGTACAATATTTGCCTCTGAGATGCAGTGGAGTAGAAGTAAAAGTATTGGAAATCGGAAATACTCCAGTAAAGTACAAATACCTCAAAATTGTACTTAAGTACAGTACTTAAGTAAATGTACTTAGTTACTTTACACCACTGCATATGGTGAAGTATAGTAGTGCGGGTCATTGCAACAACCACCCGTCTTGTGAAAAACTGAAAAAGGGACCGCAAAATATTCTAAACGTTCCGCGATTCGGCCAATAATCATATTCTTTGAGACACATCCAAGTTTTGCCAAACAAAGGCATCAAGTGACGTCGATCCCCTTCCCCTATTCGCTCATACTAGGACATGACAGGATGACATCATGTCAGTCTGACCAATGGTATAAAAGGAGACACAGTCGGCAGGGAAATCAGAATTCAACCAACGCTCTAGGATCTTCCATTCATCTCTAACCAGAAATAGATACCGTTTACATAAATTGTCGAGACTTCATCACCAGGTTTCATCGACATACTTAAGGATCGATTTTGACTCGACGTATTTACCTGGTCCTTCTTGACGGAGCTACCTTTAAAGCTCATTTGTCAGACATCTCGGTACAAGTCCCACATTACATTTGAGGAATCTAATTTGATCCCTGGAGGAGCTGTTGTGAGAAATGTTCTGCTGGACGCTGTATCTGAACGGAGGACCAGAGTCTTACCATGAAGCTGCTGTTGCCGTGGGAGACAAAGTGTACTCATTTAGAGGGTTTAAGAACTACAACATGGATCATATTGATGTTCACGTCTTCAACACAGTGACTTTGCGATGGAGGAAGTTGACCCCAGTGACAAATGGAAGAAGAGAAGAGAAGGTTCCATCCAGCCGTTGGGGCCACACAGCTGTGCTGATAGAGGATATCATCTACATGTGGGGGGGTTATAATTATCATTGGAAGTACTACAACGTGCTTTATGCATTTGATGTTGACACCCACAGATGGTTCGAGCCAAAGGTTTCTGGAACTGTTCCAGAGGCGAGGAGGAACCACTCAGCCTGTGTCTCGGGGAAGGTCATGTATATTCATGGAGGATTCAACTGTGTGATTGGACACCATAATGACACGTACAAGTTGGACACCACCACAATGGTCTGGTCTTTAATTGACACCAAAGGCACTCCGCCACCTGCTTCAACACGTCACTCTGCCACCATCATCGGGACAAAGATGTTTGTTTTTGGTGGCTCTGGGCACCAGAACAACAACAACATCAAAGTGTTTGACACTGAGACCAACCGCTGGCTGAACACACCTTCTGCACACCTTCCTCCAGATAGAGACTGGGATCATTCTGCCTTTACCTACAACGGAGAACTGTACATATTTGTTGCCAAAACAAATTATAATACCGCCTTCAATGATCTGTGGAAGTTCAGTCCAAAGACCTTCTCCTGGAAGAAGGTTGAGCCCAAAGGGAAAGGACCGTGTGCGAATTATCGGATGAGCTGTTGTTGCATTGTGGGAGATCGTATCATCCTCTATGGACCTGATGACCTGTACGTGTTAGACTTCAGTCCTAGTCTGAAGACGTTGTGTAAGCTAGCGGTTATTCAGTACCGTCTGGACCGGTCAGGACTCCCACACAACATCAGGTGGGAACTGGAAGCCATGACTAACAACAGCAACAAATGATATAAATAAGACGGGGTCCAATTAGGGGCGTGGCCTCATGTAGATGTCAGACTTCATGTGACCAATATGTGACGTCAGTCAGCTATGACATAATGACTTCATATTTGGTCATGGTTTCAGCCCGATCTGACTGCCATTGACTTCCATAATAACATTGAAGTTAAATATATCAAATATAAAAAGGAAAAAAAGGCAAGGTTCCAGCCTCATCCAAATTCCATGTGAGAATCAAAAAAAAAGAAACCCCCAACCAGTGTGGGTTTAACAAATATTGAACCAATGAAAAGTATTAAAAAGCGCGTATGATTAAACCTCCTAACTCCATTGGATCCTCAAAATGTCGGTCAAACAACCTAACTCCAACTTTGGAGATAGTTGTTTTGTCTATCATTGACTAAAATGACAAAATATTGACAAAAAACATATCTCCACCAACAAAATTAAATATTCCACATGGAACCAGAGATATCACTATCCAAAGATGTACTGCTCCATTCACTCCCTGGTTAACTTATTACTTAAAAATCATGTATCTCGGCTCCTTTTTTTTTTTACCATGTAACATGCTTTTTTCAACTGGCTGCAATTATGGAACTGATTACCGCGACCGGATATTCTTTTTTCCACGATTCTGAAAGCCTCCTGTGTGCGTAATGAGGGGATCACCATGAGGATGGTGATCACAGAAAATATTTTGTGACTACTTAAAAAATGGTTTAAAAAGGTCAAAAAATCTTTAAAAATGCTGGCACTGGGTGGGAATTTAATCTGGCAGGGGATGTGTTAATGGTCAAAAACCTCGTAACTCCACTAGAGCTGTACTTGGGTAAAGTGATGATAATATAAGGACACATGCAAGTATCTGACAATGTATTAAGTCACTAGCCTGGCCTATTCAGACTAATATCACTGTGTAGATATGAGTCTGAATCTCTGTGTGGAACCTGCATTTCCAAGGGGCAGATACAAAATGGCTCTGGCGATAAACCTGCCCCATATTTGCATACCGGGCCCTGATTGGTTCCCCACTACTTCGGGGGCAGTGGAATCCAATCACAACCGAGCAAGGCCGGACCCACTCTGCAGAGGGCTTCTTTTTTTGTGTTTGCACTGGTAGATTGGTCTGGTTTCCAGGCTATAAAGTCACCGGAACAACTTTGATGAGGCATTTGATGAGGCATTATGTTTCTCTAAAGCAGGGGTCTTCAACAGGGGTCCGGGACCCCTAGGGGGTCCACAGAGCTACTACAGGGGGTCCGCCGAATATGTGTGTGATAGGATTTAGTTTTTTTTTACATTAACCACTTGAACCCTAGAATTCCTTTTCTGAGGGGAACATTAGCCGAAAATAGCAGATCTACAAGCTCTCGACGCCTCGCGCTGTGAGGCGTTGAGAGCTTGTACGTCGGCTATTTTTGGCAAGAGGCTATAGGTGTAGAGGGAACAAGGGAACCAGGAGACCTAGTACTACCCCTAGTGGTTGAAATCTGAATGACCGGACTTCGCATGACGTGTGTGCAGAGGAAAAGAGGGACAGACCGACCGACAGAGGAAGAGGAAATATGTAGTGTGTATATATGTCTGTCTCTTATATGTCATCATGATTTGTGTGCATGGGGATCACATCTTAAACAAGCTCAGTGCTTAATGAGTCTCATAGTTTAGTAGACCTTGTATGTGAATTTGTACTTTCATGTACTGATGTTCTCATGTCTTACTAAATAAAGTATATCAATCAATCAATCAATCAATCAAAGCCACTGATCATGACATAATCTCAGGATGACATCATGTCAGTCTGACCAATGGTATAAAAGGAGACACAGTCTCCGGGGAAATCAGAATTCAACCAGCGCTCAAGGATTATCCACCCATCTCTAACCAGCATTGGATACTGTTTACAGATATTGTCAAGACGTCATCATCAGGTTTCATCAACTTACTTCAGGATTGATCTTGACTCGATGCCTTCGCCTGGTCCTTCTTGACAGAGCTACCTTTTGAAGCTCATTTGTCAGATATCTAGGTTCAAATCACACATTACATTTGAGGAATCTAATTTGATTCCTGGAGGAGTTGTGTTGACAAATGTTCTGCTGGACGCTGCATCTGAACAGAGGACCAGAGTTTTACCATCAGGCTGCTGTTGCCGTGGGAGACAAAGTCTACTCATTTGGAGGGTTCAGGAACGTCAACAACGATCGTATTGATGTTCTCGTCTTCAACACTGTGGCTTTACGCTGGAGGAAGTTGACCCCAGTGGCCACTGGAAGAAGAGAATGTCACATTGAGGTTCCATCCAGGCGTTGCAGGGGCCACACAGCTGTGCTGATAGGAGATATCATCTACATCTGGGGGGGTCGTAATTATGACACAGGGAAGTACCGCAACATGCTTTATGCATTTGATGTTGACGCCCACGGATGGTTCGAGCCCAAGGTATCTGGAACTGTTCCAGAGGCGAGGAGGAACCACTCAGCCTGTGTCTCGGGGAAGGTCATGTATATTCATGGAGGATTCAACTGTGTGACTGGACACCATAATGACACATACAAGTTGGACACCACCATAATGGTCTGGTCTTTAATTAACACCAGAGGTACCCTACCTCCTTCTTCATCAGGTCACTCTGCCACCATCATCGGGACAAAGATGTTTGTTTTTGGTGGCTATGGGCACAAGAACAACAACAACATCAGAGTGTTCGACACAGAGACCGACCGCTGGCTGAACACACCTTCTGCACACCATCCTCCAGATGTACACTGGGAACATTCTGCCTTTACCTACAAAGGAGAGCTGTACATATTTGGTGGGAAAACAAAGTATAATATCGCCTTCAATGTTCTGTGGAAGTTCAGTCCAAAGACCTTCTCCTGGAAGAACGTCGAGCCCAAAGGGAAAGAACCGTGTGGGGTGCGTGGTTTGAGCTTGTGCATTGTGGGAGATCGTATCATCCTCTTTGGAGCATCGGACAGACCTGATGACCTGTACGTGTTACACTTCAGTCCTAGTCTGAAGACGTTGTGTAAGCTAGCGGTTATTCAGTACCGTCTGGAGCGGTCAGGACTCCCACACAACATCAGGTGGGAACTGGAAGCCATGACTAACAACAACAGCAAAAATACATTATATAAATAAGACAGGGTCCAATAAGGGGCGTGGCCTCATGTGGATGTCAGACTTCATGTGACCAATCTGTGACGTCAGTCAGCTATGACACGATGACTCCATATTCGGGCATATGGTTTCAGCCCGATCTGACTGCCATTGACTTCCATTATAACATTGAAGTTAAATATATCAAATATAAAAAGGAAAAAAAGGCAAGGTTCCAGCCTCATCCATATTCCATGTGAGAATCAAAAAAAAAGAAACCCCCAACCAGTGTGGGTTTTACACATATTGAACCAATGAAAAGTATTAAAAAGTGCTTCTGACTGATCCTCCTAACTCAGGGGTCTTCAACAGGGGGTCCGGGACCCCTAGGGGGTCCTCAGAGTTACTACAGGGGGTCCTTCAAATCTTTGTGTGATATGATTTTTTATTTTACCTTAGGCACTTGAACCCTAGCATCCCTTTTCTGAGGACAACTTTAGCCAAAGATAGCAGATCTACAAGCTCACAACGCCTCGCGCTGCGAGGCGTTGTGAGCTTGTAGATCGGTTATTTCTGGCAAAGAGGTTTAGGTGATGTGGGGAAAAAAGAGCGGACAACGTATACAAAAAATGTTGAATCTGAGACACAATTTTATACCATATAGAGGAGGTCCCTGCTTCATCTCTCTCTCCGCTAGGGGTCCTTGGCCTGAAAACATTGAAGACCCCTGTCCTAACTCCATTGGATCCTAAAAATGTCGGTCAAACAACCTAAATCTAACTTTGGAGACAGTTGTTTTGTCTATCATTGACTAAAATGACAAAATAATGACAAGAAAACATATCTCCACCTTAACACATTACCTACCAAAGACGGACATGTCAGTCTTTTCCCAAAAAAAAAGAAAAATTCCACACAGAACCAGAGATATCACTATCCAAAGATGTACTGCTCCATTCACTCCCTGGTTAACTTATTACTTAAAAATCATGTATCTTGGCTCCTTTTTTTTTTACCATGTAACATGCTTTTTTCAACTGGCTGCAATTATGGAACAGATTACCGCGACCGGATTATTATAATTTTTTTCACGATTCTACAAGCCTCCTGTGTGTGTAATGAGGGGATCACTGTGAGGATGGTGATCACAGAAAATATTTTGTGACTACTTAAAAAATGGTTAAAAAAGGTAAACAAAATCTTAAAAAATGCTGGCACTGGGTGGGAATTTAATCTGGCAGGGGATGTGTTAATGGTCAAAAACCTCGTAACTCCACTAGAGCTGTACTTGGGTAAAGTGATGATAATATAAGGACACATTCAAGTATCTGACAATGTATTAAGTCACTAGCCTGGCCTATTCAGACTAATATCACTGTGTAGATATTAGTCTGAATCTCTGTGTGGAAACTGCATTTCCAAGGGGCAGATAAAAAATGGCTCTGGCGATAAACCCGCCCAGTATTTGCATAATGGGCCCTCATTGGTAACCCACTACTTCCGGGGGCAGTGAAATCCAATCAAAACCGAGCAGGGCCGGACCCAATCTGCAGAGGGCTTCTTTTTTTGTGTTTGCGCTGGCAGCTTGGTCTGGTTTCCAGGCTATAAAGTCACCATACCAACTTTGATGAGGCATTTGATGAGGCATTGTGTTTCTCTAAAGACGTGATTATTTTTTTTTATTTCCTGAAAAGTTAATATTTTACTGCCCAGATCAGGGGCCCGAGTGGTAAAACAACACATTCTTCTCACTCCCAACACGGCAAACGGGTGACTTCTTGGGGCGGTTTATAATTGTATATATATATATATATATATATATATATATATATATATATTTTAAAAAAAAATGTTTTTTTTGGCTAGTGAAAGGTTACAGGTATGGTGTGTGGTTATGTGAAATGTGAGCTTACCATATTACAATCATAGTAGCCTTAATCCTTAAAGGAGCTACACCATGAATTTAAAAAATAATAATAATATTTGATATCATATTGTTTATGTCCCTCAAACGTTTTTCAAAAGGTTTGAGCCTAAATCAAGCCTCAGATATACTCATTCCAACTAACTTCTCTCTGGCTTATAAAGCACTTTCACCTGCAATACCACATTGTCCTGTTTGGCACGGGGCGCTATTGAGCCAGTTTGTATGCATGTTATGTCCTGGTTCTGTGTGGAAAAAGTAAAAAAAAAAAATAAGATTTTTTTTTTTTTTTTTTTTGTTAGAACTGAAAAACGGGAGGAATTGTTCCCAGACGTGACGTAGGGTGGGGGAACAAATCTGACGGACTGTTTTCAGACCAATTTACATAAAAACCACAGATAGCCTATGAAAGCCTGCATGCTTGAAGTCGGGTATTTGTTGGAACAGAAGAGAGGTGGGGGAGACCAAAAACACACAAAAATGAAGAAAAAGTTAAAATTCATGGTGTAGACACTTTAATCATATTCAATCATATTCAAGGGCTTTTAGAGAGAAATGAGACAGACTGCAGTCAGTTTCAGTTCAAAACGGGACCGCCAAGTATTCTAAACGTTCCGCGATTCTGCCAATAATCATATTCTTTGAGACACATCCAAGTTTTTGCTGGGCCAAACAAAGGCCATGGGACATGACGTATGTGGAGGCAGAATAATATGAATATGGCCAAAGGCAGCATCACCAGTGGTGGAAAAAGTACAAAAAATGATTTACTTAAGTAAAAGTACCAATACTGCAATTTGGAAATACTTTGTTACGAGTAAAAGTCCAGAATTAAAAATGTACTTGAGTAAAAGTACAAAAGTATTGGGATCAAAATGTACCAAAACTAAAAGTACTAAAATATTTGAAAATAGCAGATGTACAAGCTCACAACGTGTCACATCGCAGCAAATTGTGATTTTGTTGATCTGCTATTTTCAAATAGCCTAGGTATAAAATAGGGCTAAAGTGGTTAATGTATGTTTTATAATGCAATAATGTATATCTGAAAGTAACTAGTAACTTAAAAGTTTTCAAATTCAAAAAAAAAAAAAAAGTAAAAGTACTTAGTTACTCTCCACCACTGATCATGACATCATGTCAGGATGACATCATGTCAGTCTGACCAATGGTATAAAAGGAGACACAGTCTCCGGGGAAATCAGAATTCAACCAACGCTCAAGGATCCTCCATTCATCTCTAACCAGAACTGGATACCGTTTACGGATATTGTCGAGACTTCATCACCAGGTTTCATCAACATACTTAAGGATCGATTTTGACTCGACGCCTTCGCCTGGTCCTTCTTGACGGAGCTACCTTTGAAGCTCATTTGTCAGACATCCAGGTTCAAGTCCCACATTACACTTGAGGAATCTATTTTGATCCCTGGAGGAGCTGTTGTGAGAAATGTTCTGCTGGACGCTGCATCTGAACAGAGGACCAGAGTCTTACCACCAGGAAGCTGCTGTTGCTGTGGTGGTAGACAAAGTCTACTCATTCGGAGGGTTGAGGAACGTCAACAACGATCATATTGATGTTCTCGTCTTCAACACTGTGTTTTTACGCTGGAGGAAGTTGACCCAAGTGACAAATGGAAGTGGAGAATGTCACCTTGAGGTTCCATCCAGGCGCTGGGGCCACACAGCTGTGCTGATAGAAGATATCATCTACATCTGGGGGGGTCGTAATTATGACACAGGGAAGTACTGCAACATGCTTTATGCATTTGATGTTGACGCCCACGGATGGTTCAAGCCCAGGGTTTCTGGAACTGTTCCAGAGGAGAGGAGGAACCACTCAGCCTGTGTCTTGGGGAAGGTCATGTATATTCATGGAGGATTCAACTGGGTGACTGCATACCATAATGACGTGTACAAGTTGGACACCACCACAATGGTCTGGCCTTTAATTAACACCAGAGGCACTCCACCACCTGCTTCATCACGTCACTCTGCCACCATCATCGGGACAATGATGTTTGTATTTGGTGGCTATGAGCACCAGAACAACAACGTCAGAGTGTTTGACACAGAGACCGACCGCTGGCTGAACATACCTTCTGCACACCTTCCTCCAGATGGACGCTGGGATCATTCGGCCTTTACCTACAATGGAGAGCTGTACATATTTAGTGGGAAAAACAAATTATAATATCGCCTTCAATGTTCTGTGGAAGTTCAGTCCAAAGACCTTCTCCTGGAAGAAGGTTGAGCCCAAA
Source organism: Gymnoscopelus microlampas (assembly GCF_963454915.1). Taxonomy (NCBI): domain Eukaryota; kingdom Metazoa; phylum Chordata; class Actinopteri; order Myctophiformes; family Myctophidae; genus Gymnoscopelus; species Gymnoscopelus microlampas. Next base: position 41,515,032 of record NC_139959.1, on the reverse strand, counting down.
GGGAAAGGACCGTGTGCGATGTATCGGATGAGCTGTTGCATTGTGGGAGATCGTATCATCCTCTTTGGACCTGATGACCTGTACGTGTTAGACTTCAGTCCTAGTCTGAAGACGTTGTGTAAGCTAGCGGTTATTAAGTACCGTCTGGAGCGGTCAGGACTCCCACACAACATCAGGTGGGAACTGGAAGCCATGACTAACAACAGCAAAAAAGACATTATATAAATATGACGGGTCCAATAAGGGGCGTGGCCTCATGTGGATGTCAGACTTCATGTGACCAATCTGTGAGGTTAGTCAGCTATGACACAATGACTCCATATTTGGGCATGGTTTCAGCCCGATCTGACTGCCATTGACTTCCATTATAACATTGAAGTTAAACATATATCAAATATAAAAGGAAAAAAAGGCAATGTTCAAGCCTCATCCAAATTCCATGTGACAATTTAAAATAAAAGAAACCAGAGATTTATATATATATATATATAAATCAGTGCTATTGAACACCCAGTGTGGGTTTTACAAATATTGAACCAATGAAAAGTATTAAAAAGTGCTTCTGACTAAACCTCCTAACTCCATTGGATCCTCAAAATCAGTCAAAAAACCTAAATCCAACTTTGGAGATAGTTGTTTTCAGATTGTAGTTAAAAAAATCACACCCAGTGTGAAGTGGGCGGTGTGGTCGTCACAGTGGTCAGCACATCCTGCAAAGATAAGTATTCAGACCCTTGGCTGTGACACTTGTATATCTGCACCACTCGTTGCTCAAAAACAACAGTGGTCATCACAGTGATGGAAGCTCAAAATATATTGGATTGCCTCCAAAATCGGATCGGATCGGATTTCCCATACCCACACTTGCTGATATGAACAATAAGGCCATCACACGCTTAGCACTTTCAATAACAAATGACACTGATCATCCCCTGTATCGCTACTTTGACCTCATGCCATCTGGTCGGAGATACAGAACCTTAAAGTGGAAAAAGGTTCGTTTTAGCAGGAGTTTTGTCCCCTCAGCCATTGCGGCATTAAACCAACTGCCCCGTCCATAGGAGGGTTTTCCGTGTACAGTGGGGACCTCATGTCTTTGTCTTGTGATATGTTGTTTTTGTTGTCATGTTGTTTTTGTTGTCATGTTGTTTTTGTTGTGAACAGACCTTGTGAAGACAATTTTCCCCTTGGGGACAATAAACATTATTATTATGATACAAGTTTCACTTTTTTGAAGTGAATGGTGCTATTTATGGGTTCTTAATTTCCTCATGCGTCTCCCTAGCCAATCACAGTACGTCACAGCCATTCAGCCAATCACAGTACAGCGAAAGACACATTTTCGCGACAGAAGATAAACTTTCCCTACGGATGAGTCCCAAACCCACTTATAGGGGCGGCTACACCGCCCAATAAAGAAAAAAATAAATAGAAAACTATCTCCACCTTCACATTGATTGCCAAGATCGCATATACTCGTTCTTTCAAATGCATCACTTGAAATCGTCACATCCGCCAAACGGATATGACGTCTGGAGCCTATTTGGACTGTTGAAAAAACAGAGCTGGAGCGAGAAAAAACAAATGTCACCCTTTGAGGGCTGGTGGATCTGTCCTGTTTGTTTAAAAACACCATTTGATTGCTGATTATTATGGATATAAAACTTGTGTGACCGTTTGAAAAAGGTTATAAAACACAAATTGCTGGCACTGGGTGAGTACATTAAGTGGCATTACTCTGGCAGGGAATGTGTTAAGGGGTCTATATAAAAAAAAAATAGAAATGTAGTTCTAATGGAGCGAGTCACCATCAATACATGTCACTTCCTGTTGGCCCATATATGGTAAACAACCATTAATCCATTGAACCACGCCTTTCTCCATTCATAGAATCCCCAGCACGCGTAATAGTGAAATGCGACTGACTTCTGCCAAACACCGCCCTGCCACCCTGCGATTGGCTGAATACAAAAATGAGAAAACAAGGACTCCGCCCACCAAAGGGGACGGTGGGGGCATTTAAAGTCTAATACAGACCAAAACCCTTGGATTACGTCTGGTCTCGTGGCGTGCCTCACTAGGCGTTAGCCTGCCGACTGAGGCTTGAGATCGAATCTCTTTTTCCGACAACCGCAGACAACTTTTTTTTGGCTAATAAAGTATAATTTTGGACCAGACCTTGAGGCTGAGGAGTCGCGCCCGAGCGCCTCCAGGCGCGAGTGCCCGCGACGACCAGCCGATGGTCTGCTAGTCGACTCAGCGCCGTTCCAGTTATGTACCGATAGGGACAGAATAGTAAATTATGTTGTGGGGACTGCGTTTGCCCCAACTGTCACTCAAAGTGACCACTGGCCAATCACAGCGTGACTTTTCCGGGTCTGGGGCGGGTCTTGGCAGAAGGCAGTTGTTTACCATATATGGACATACAACACTACTCTGTTATCCAATCAGCATTTACAACACGCCCTGGGTTTTCCATATATGGACATATAGCACTACTCTATTATCCAATCAGCATTTACAACACGCCCTGGGTTTACCATATAAGGACATAAAGCCACCTGACCTTATTGAAAATGAGGCTGAAGTTCACGCACGACTGCATTGTCGTGTTTTTTTTTTCAACCTTCTCATCATGTGTCACAGTCTCTGCTATAACTAGTGTTGATTTTGTCGACTAAAATTATGACAAAAACTTTTTGTCAACTAACTTTTTTCACTGACGAAAACTAAATCAAAACTAAGCTATGATGACTAAAACTAAGACTAATGTGGCAGACCAGGGGAAACAGCCAGGCCTAGTCCACAGAGAGGGCGGGTCCCCAAGCTCAGGCTGGGGGAGGTGGTAGGTGGAGTGTATTATCCTGTCCAGGTATTGCAGCCAATGGGAGCCTGGCAATGGACGCACCTGCAGCCAGTCAGGCAATCAAGGGGAGCCTTTAAATAGCCGGCTCACAAGCCGGCTGGAGAGTCAGTTTGGAGGAATGAGGAAGCAGGCCACGTCACTCTGTTCCACATGGAAGCGAGTAGGAAGGACATCTTGCAAGTGAGTACAAGACCTAACTCCAACACTTGGAACCACCTTGGATGTACTTATACTCTGGTCGCTCACCTCGTTTCTCTCTCTCCCTCCCCCTAGGCCGACTGAGCTCCAAACCTACTGAACCCTGAAACATATAGTCACTGCTCTCTCTCTGTTTACCCCCAGGATTGTGGAGCCCCCACCTGTGTGTAGTGCATGTACAGGCCCAAGCCCCGGACGGGAGGATTCCTAAGTTACTTTTGCCCCAATTCCCCTTTCCCCTAATCGTTTGAATAAAAGACCATTTAATTTAACAAGCCATCTGACTCTGAGCCTCTTGTTTTATTGTGAATCTCACCTGTATTCCCCTGGGTTGCCACATCTTGGTGGAGAATGCGGGCACCCTCGGTCCGGCGATACAGATTCACAATAAAATAAGTACTCGTGAGTGAGACACGCGGCGTAATGGAAAACGCCTTAACCCAGCTTATCCAGAACCAGGTCCAGCAGGCTAAGGGCCTAGAGGCCTTACAAGACGCTATGACGAAGCTGGGCAAACATTTGACTAAGGCAGAGAAGCTTACTGAACCTAGCAAGGTGCTCACTAAACAGACTGCCGATGACGACATTGAGGCGTACCTTGAAGTTTTTGAGAGAACCGCAGAGAGAGAGCAGTGGCCGGAGGCGCGGTGGGCAGGCATGCTGGCCCCTTTCTTGACAGGAGAAGCACAGAAGGCCTGTCGGGACCTCGCGCTCACCGACGTGAATGACTATGATAAATTGAAGGAGGCCATCTCAGCCCACTATGGGCACAACCTCCAATCCAGAGCTCAACGGTTCCATACGTGGACCTACGACTCCACCGCCCCGGTTCGGTCGCAGGTTGCCGCCCTGATGCGCCTGACCCGTGCCTGGTTGGTTATGGGGGATGGACCCCCAGCCTTGGATCGAATCGTGCTGGACCGGTGCACTAGAGCGCTACCAGCAGATGCCAAACGACACGCCGCTCAAAGCTGCCCGGAGACCGTGGACGCGCTGATAGCGTTACTTGAAAACCACCAGGTCACAGTGGAGCTGATGCGGAGCAGTCGGCTGGAGAATCCGCGCCCGGCCCGTTCTGACCCCAGGGGAGATAAACCTCAACCGAGGAGGTATGACATGGAGGCCCCAACCCAGACCCATACCACCCGGGCGGGTGCACCCCGGGCACCACCACCACGGCCCCCTCCGGCATCTCGAGATCGTCGAAGGTGCTTCACCTGTGGCCAGGAGGGCCATTTGTCATGGAATTGTCCTGGGAATGAGGAGTCCATGCCTACGGAGGGCCCACCGGATCCACCACAGAAGGGCGGTAGCTACCTCACCACTTGCTGGGCCCATGAGGGCACAGAGGCCCCCAGGCTCCCCGTTAAAATAGGGGACCGGGATGCCGAAGCCTTGTTGGACTCCGGAAGTTACGTAACCCTCCTCCGGCCCGAACTGGTGACCGGCGTCCTGGGGCCCTCTATTCCCGTCTCCTGTGTCCATGGAGAGACCCGGAATTATCCCACCACCCACATCAAGATACAGACCACCAGAGGTTCCTTTGAGGTCTGGGCCGGAGTGGTCGACAAACTGCCAGTTCCAGTGCTGATCGGGCGGGACTGCCCCATTTTCTGGCGGTTGTGGGGCCAGAAGACTGTCGACCACAAGAGAAGTAGTAAGAAGAAAAAGCCCCGCCCCCCGACTAAAGTAAAGCGGATGTATGCCTGTGCCGCTCCGTCCACTGGCCCCCTGTCAGCTGGATCCGAGACCGATGAAGAGGCTCACGCACCAGCAGAGACCCCAGGGAGGGAGGACACAGGACCCGACATCTCCTCGTCTGATGACAACTTTGCGGAAGCGTTCTCAGAGTTCCCCCTGGCGGAAGAAGAACCAGGGGTCCGCCATGGGCAGTTTGGGACGGCCCAGCTCGAGGATCCGAACCTGGAGCAGGCCCGACGAAACGTGGCCGTGCTAGAGGGGAAACGTGTGGAAGGGGTGAGTGTTGTCACTTTTCCACATTTTGCTGTAAAAAATGGACTGGTGTACAGGGTGGTTAAGGGGGGGACCGACATTGTGGAACAATTGCTCGTGCCAAAACGTTATGTTCCAAAAGTATTGTATCTGGCACATTCACATCTGTTGGGGGCGCATTTGGGGGTGGAAAAAACCTATGATAGAATCTTGGGCCGCTTTTACTGGCCAGGTGTAAAGAGGGCGGTCCAGGATTATTGCAGAAGCTGTGCAGAGTGCCAGAAAACGGCCCCAAAGGTACAATATCGAAATCCCTTGATCCCTTTACCCATAATTGACACGCCCTTCCAGAGAATAGCCATGGATATAATAGGTCCCCTGCCAAAGTCCAGTAAGGGGCATCGTTACATCCTGGTCATCATGGACTATGCCACTCGCTACCCGGAGGCCGTGCCGCTGCGGTCGGCGAATGCTAAGGCAGTGGCCAAGGAGATGTTCCTCCTCTTCAGTCGGGTTGGCATTGCAAAAGAGGTCCTCACTGACCAGGGGAGTTGTTTCATGTCGCGGATGATGAAGGAGATGTGCAAGTTGTTGAAGGTGAGCCAGTTAAGAACATCAGTCTACCACCCGCAGACTGATGGGCTCGTTGAACGTTTTAATAAAACCCTAAAACAGATGCTGAGGAAGGTGGTTGATGCTGATGGGAAAAATTGGGACCAGCTAATGCCTTATGTGTTGTTTTCTATCCGAGAGGTTCCCCAGGCATCCACAGGGTTTTCCCCATTTGAATTGCTGTACGGACGGAGACCCAGGGGCATGCTGGATCTGGCCAGAGAGGCCTGGGAACAACAACCATCACCTCATCACTCCGTTATAGAGTATGTTGACCAGATGCAGGAGCGGATGGGTAAGATCTGGCCACTTGTGCGGGAACATATGCAGCAGGCACAACAGGCCCAAGCCCGTGTCTACAACCGGAACGCCCAAATACGGGAGTTCCAGCCTGGGGAACTTGTCCTCGTCCTTGTCCCAACGGCCGAATGCAAGTTCCTCGCTAAGTGGCATGGGCCCTATGAGGTAGTAGAGAAGGTCGGTGAGGTCAACTACAAAGTGAGACAGCCCGGGAGGAGAAAGTCCTGCCAGATTTATCATGTAAACCTCCTTAAAAAATGGCACCCCCCTGATTGTATTCCGATAACCTCATTCCTTGCAGGAACCCCAGACCCTGTCCCCTCACAGGTACCTCTAGGCCCCCAACTGGCCCCGGCCCACCGACAAGATCTGGTAGAGCTGTCTGGCCAGTTTAGAGATGTGTTCTCCGACCTGCCTGGACGCACCGATGTGATACAACATGACATTGTCACCAAGCCAGGAATGAAGGTGAGGCTCCGGCCTTATCGGATCCCGGAGGCTAAGAGGGAGACCATCAGAGAGGAGGTAAAGAAGATGTTGGAATTAGGGGTGATTGAGGAATCACACAGCGCCTGGTCAAGCCCTATTGTTCTAGTTCCAAAGCCAGATGGCACGGAGAGGTTCTGCAATGACTTTAGAAAACTAAATGAAATCTCCAATTTTGACGCCTACCCTATGCCCAGGGTGGACGAGCTTATTGAGCGGTTAGGCCCCGCCCGCTTCATATCTACCCTTGACCTCACCAAAGGATACTGGCAGGTGCCCCTCACTGACGCCGCCATGGAGAAGACGGCCTTTTCCACCCCTGATGGTCTGTACCACTACAGGGTTCTGCCGTTTGGGGTCCATGGGGCACCAGCTACGTTCCAGCGAATGATGGACCGAATCCTACGGCCCCATCGTGAGTATGCTGCAGCCTACTTGGATGATATAGTCATCTATAGCTCTGATTGGACTTCCCATCTAGGCCAACTGAGAGCTGTCCTGGGAGCCCTGCGGCGAGCGGGCCTGACGGCCAATCCCAAAAAATGCCACCTGGGCCTAGAGGAGGCCCAATACCTGGGCTACACGATAGGAAGAGGCGATGTGAAACCACAGCTCCGGAAGGTGGAGGCGGTAAAAAGTTGGCCTAAACCAGCCACTAAGCGTCAGGTAAAAACATTCTTGGGCCTAATTGGCTATTATCAGTCCTTTGTGCCTCACTTTGCTACCATTGCAGCACCTCTAAATGAGATGACCAAGAAGAGCCTCCCAAATCATGTGGTCTGGACTGCTGAAGCCGAGGAAGCGTTTGCCACCCTCCAGAAGGCCCTATGCATGGAGCCCGTTCTGAAGACGCCTAACTTTAAGGAACCCTTCGCTGTGCACGCCGACGCCTCAGGGACAGGGGTGGGAGCTGTACTGTCTCAGGTCCAGGTTGGTGAGGAACACCCAGTTGTCTATATAAGTCGTAAATTGCAGAAACACGAACTGAATTATTCCACCGTAGAAAAGGAGTGTTTAGCAATTAAGTGGGCTTTACACAAATTGCGGTACTATCTTCTGGGCCGGAAATTCACACTGGTGACAGACCATGCACCATTAAAATGGATGTCGACAGCCAAAGACCATAATGCGAGAGTGACACGGTGGTTCTTAGATTTGCAAAATTTTAATTTCACTGTTGAGCACAGGTCGGGCAAGGCCCATGGAAACGCAGACGCCCTGTCCAGGAGGGATGAGACCTGTGGGTTTGTTGACGCTCCTAGCCTCTGCCTGGAGCTGGAAGGGAGGGTGTGTGGCAGACCAGGGGAAACAGCCAGGCCTAGTCCACAGAGAGGGCGGGTCCCCAAGCTCAGGCTGGGGGAGGTGGTAGGTGGAGTGTATTATCCTGTCCAGGTATTGCAGCCAATGGGAGCCTGGCAATGGACGCACCTGCAGCCAGTCAGGCAATCAAGGGGAGCCTTTAAATAGCCGGCTCACAAGCCGGCTGGAGAGTCAGTTTGGAGGAATGAGGAAGCAGGCCACGTCACTCTGTTCCACATGGAAGCGAGTAGGAAGGACATCTTGCAAGTGAGTACAAGACCTAACTCCAACACTTGGAACCACCTTGGATGTACTTATACTCTGGTCGCTCACCTCGTTTCTCTCTCTCCCTCCCCCTAGGCCGACTGAGCTCCAAACCTACTGAACCCTGAAACATATAGTCACTGCTCTCTCTCTGTTTACCCCCAGGATTGTGGAGCCCCCACCTGTGTGTAGTGCATGTACAGGCCCAAGCCCCGGACGGGAGGATTCCTAAGTTACTTTTGCCCCAATTCCCCTTTCCCCTAATCGTTTGAATAAAAGACCATTTAATTTAACAAGCCATCTGACTCTGAGCCTCTTGTTTTATTGTGAATCTCACCTGTATTCCCCTGGGTTGCCACACTAAATATATTGACAATTTCATCAACAAATAAAAACTAGACTAAAATGTTAGTGAGGGATCTAGAGGAGAAGAGATCCAGTAGAACTAAAAGACAAGTCGTTTTATGTTTGGTTGCGCTCGGGTGTTGCGCTCTGAAAATAGCCGATCTACAAGCTCACAAACGCGTCGCAGCGCGTCCCTGAGCTTGTAGATCGGCTATTTTCAGCATGCAACCAAGTGTAAAATCAGCCATTATGACGCCATCTAGGCACCGCCAAAATACATTTTAGTCGACTAAATCAACTGTAGATTTTGTCGACTATAATCTTATGATATTTAGTCGACTAAAACTGAAGTAAAACATTTCAGATGACTAAAATATGACTAAAACTAAATGGAATTGAATTCAAAAGACTATAAATTAAACAAAATAAAAATTTGCTCTCAAAATCAACACTGATAAATAGACGATGTTTCTTTTCAAGGATTGTGCTTAGTATGAAGAAGCAAGCATTACTTGTACTCTCTATGTCTGGGTGTGCATTAAGACCTGGAACTGTGTCATTTTTTGATTTGAGCTAAAAAAAGCATTATCTTACACTTTGACTATTCAAAAATAGCAGATCTACAAGCTCATAGCGCGGCACCGAGTGCCGCGCTATGAGCTTGTAGATCTGCTATTTTTGAAAAAACGTGAAAATGTGTGCAAATCTTCCGAATATATATATTTTTAAAGCGAACATTTTTTAACTCAAATCTTTGCCTCTGGGGGGGTCCCTGGAACAAAATATTTTGATGGGGGTCCGCGGCCAAATGCATATAATTGTGGGGGTCCTTGACATGAAAAAGATTGAGCACCACTGATATAGAAACATACGTTTTTCAGAAACATGTTAGGGATTTAGGAGACATGTAGAATCGGCTTCAGGTCTCAATGGGTTAAAACAACAAACATCTCTCACAGGAGGGTAAAAAACATGCCATCATCAAATCATCACAACCTGAAGTCTAGACAGAAAACCTTTCTCCAGGTGCAAACACTAAGGGTCCCATCATAACGATCTATGGTGCTAGGCATGTGCTGCCTGGCACCATAGATCACTATAATAGGACTGCTTTAGACTCTAAAGCAGTGGTTCTCAAACTTTTTTCATGCCAAGGACCCCTAAATTGATATATATATTTGGCTGCATATGTTTTGTGCCAGGGACCCCCAGAAGTAAAGATTTGAGTAAAACATGTTTGCTTAAAAAAAAATAAAAAAAAAATATATAGATATAATATTCAAAGATTTGCACATATTTTCAAGATTTTTCAAAAGTAGCAGATCTACAAGCTCGTAGCGCGGTGCCGCGCTACGAGCTTGTAGATCTGCTATTTTTGAATAGCCAAAGCTAAGTGGTTACAATGATTGTGACGCAATGTTAACACATTTTGCAGGGGACCCCCTGGTACCACCCCAAAGACCACTGGTGGTCCCCGGACCACTGGTTGACAACCACTGCTCTAAAGCATTGGTTCTCAAACCCGTCTGACAAGGTTTTGTGCCAGGGACCCCCACCTGAAAGGGTTTTGTGCCAGGGACCCCCATCTGAAAGGGTTTTGTGCCAGGGACCCCAATCTGAAAGGGTTTTGTGCCAGGGACCCCAATCTGAAAGGGTTTTGTGCCAGGGACCCCAATCTGAAAGGGTTTTGTGCCAGGGACCCCAATCTGAAAGGGTTTTGTGCCAGGGACCCCAATCTGAAAGGGTTTTGTGCCAGGGACCCCAATCTGAAAGGGTTTTGTGCCAGGGACCCCAATCTGAAAGGGTTTTGTGCCAGGGACCCCCGTATTGAAAGGGTTTTGAGCCAGGGACCCCAATCTGAAAGGGTTTTGTGCCAGGGACCCCCATCTGAAAGGGTGTTGTTCCAGGGACCCCCATCTGAAAGGGTTTTGTGCCAGGGACCCCAATCTGAAAGGGTTTTGTTCCAGGGACCCCCATCTGAAAGGGTTTTGTGCCAGGGACCCCCGTATTGAAAGGGTTTTGTGCCAGGGACCCCCCACCTGAAAGGGTTTTGTTGTTGGAACCTGGGGGCGTGTCCAACAACTTTGTACTTTTTGTTGAAATGATTACATTCTTCATTACATTGTATCAATGTTCAGAGTCTCTGTGACTGACTGCTCCTAGCCTGGAAACCAGACTAATCACACAGAGATATTAGACTAATGACTACGCAGTGATATTAGTCTGGGCCGTGCCAGGCTAGACTAGACTAGACTACATGCTCCAGGGCCTCACAGTCTGCCTTTCACAAAACCTCTGTGCCCTGCAGTCACTAACCAATCAGGACAGCTCTGCAAGGAGAGAGAGAGAGCAAGAGCGAGAGAAGCAAGCAGTAGGTGTATGCGTCTCTCCCAGTGGTGGAAAAAGCACTTAAGTAAAAGTATCAATACTGCAGTGTAGAAATACTCTGTTACAAGTAAAAGTTGTACTTGAGTGAAAAAAATTACTTTAGAGTAAAAGTACAAACGTTAAAAAAAAATCACACCCTGTGTGAAGGAAACGGTGCCTTTGGGGCGGGGCTTAACTCATTTCAGTTGGTCCCTATTGGTGGTGTGAGTCCACTTACCAAATTTGTACTTGGTAGCATGCTGCAAACTGGAATGATGGCTGTTTAAAGCCCAGCCAATGGGCAGACAGAGGGGGCGGGGCTTAAGTAATTACAGTTCGTCCCTATTGCTGGCTTTAGTCCATGTACAAAATTTGTACTCCATAGCATGCTGCGAACTTGAGTTATGGCTGTTTGAAGGCCAGCCAATGGGAAGACAGAGGGGGCGGGGCTTCAGCAATTCATGCTGGTCCCTATTGGTGGTCTAAGTCCACATACCAAATGTGGGCTTGGTGGCATGCTGCAAACTGGAGTTTTATCTGTTTAAAATCCCGTGCTCATCCCGTGCTTAAACGGGCGGACGGACATAACATACGCTGGGGGTCCCTGGACCCCTCTTTGATAAGCACTGGCACGTGTGGCCAATGAGAGGAGAAATGGCAGAGGCAAGCTCCAAGTCTGTGTGTGTGTGTGTGTGTGTGTGTGTGTGTGTGTGTGTGTGTGTGTGTGTGTGTGTGTGTGTGTGTGTGTGTGTGTGTGTGTGTGTGTGTGTGTGTGTGTGTGTGTGTGTGTGTGTGTGTGTGTGTGCGCGTGTGTTTGTATGTGTTGCTTCTTTGCCGTGCTCATCCCGTGCTGAAACCGCCGGACGGACGGACGGACGGACATACAAAAGTCAAAAGTCAAGTGTAGAGCGGTTGGCACCGCTAAAAATACATGTTTTCAAATAATTGTAAAAGTACAATATTTGCCTCTGATGTAGAGGAGTAGCAGTACAAATATTGAAAACTGGAAATACTCCAGTAAAGTAAAACATACTTCTGAATGGTACTTAAGTACAGTACTTGAGTAAATGTACTTAGTTACTTTACATCACTGATATGTCCCTTATAAGATGATATGACACAGCATTTAGTTTGTATGCACCACATATCTGGAACAATAAACTCCCATCTAAAGACCGTTGGGTTTGCCACTGCCTTTGATTGAGGTACATTTATTTTCTCTCTTTTTTCCTTCTCTTCTGCACTGTAACGGTATCCGTTATTGTTATTGTATAATAGTGTTTCCTTTACTTGATGTTCTGTGTTAAAGCACATTGAATTACCTTGTTGAAATGTGCTGTACAAATACAACAGCCTTGTCTTACATGAGGCTACAATACCATTCAAGGACGACACATTTTCACGCTGATGTGACTTAAATTTACCGTTACCGAAATCTAAACTCGTAAAGTGTGCTCCTCGGAGTGCAGATCTCTGCCTGCCACGCATCGCATGCGATGCTGCGTTCATGAGTTGTGGCATTCTTTGTCAAAAAACTACATTTGGAAGCCAATCACATACAAGCCACACGGAATGGAACATGACAAATCTGACTGATACATCTTGATCACGTGACACCAAAATGTATTGTGTGAGTTTTGGACCAAATCTAGTAGTAAATCCAGGTCCAGGGAATCAAAGACTTACTATTTTTTCCCCCCCTTTTTCTTTATGACCAACAATTCAAGAGTTATAGGACAAAACCTGAAGTGGCCTGTCATAACACCACAATGAAGCCGATTTTGTAAAAAAAAAAAAAAAAAAAAAAAGACTTGGATTGTACGTTGCTCTTTGGCCTACTGGGGGTGTGTGTGCAAAGTTTGACACTGATCGGTCCACTGGTGTCCAACATTGTTTATTTTTGGAACACAGTTCTTATACGATGCGATCTAAGATTTGGGGATGGGAATAGGGCTTCACGATTACAAATTTAAAGTTGACGATTAATTATCACTCAAATAATTGCGATTAACGATTTAATTGCCTTTCTGTTTATGAATAAAAATTTCTGTTTGGCTTTTAGCTTTCGTAAACAAAAGTTGCACAGGGCAGATATGACAAATAACAACAACATATTTAATTACTTTATACTTAAAAATAAACATTAGTAGTGGAAATAGCCAATCTATAAGCTCAAAACGCGTCGCATCGCGACGCGTTTTGAGCTTATAGATTGGCTATTTCCACTATTTTTGACATTTTTTTGAATATATGAATTTTTTTAACATGGAATTGATTATGACGATAATGCAAAAATAATTGCAATTATATGAAATAATTACGATTAGACAATTACATAATAATTGTGACAGGCCTAGATGGGAATTCCAATACAAAAAAAAATAACTCTCTACTCTATAGGAAATCTCAAAATGATTTCAAATGTTTTGCTCAGATTTTTGTCAGATTTCTACCTAGTGTAGCTTTCATCTCTAGACAGACCTAGTGGCTGCATAATAACATTGTTCAACAGCATGGTGGTGGAGAGTGCCAACACATTATCACAGATGTGGCATCAGTTATTGCCGCTCTGTCATTTTCACTTCCTAATGCGTCTCTATAGGAACCACAACAACTAAAAGACACAAACTGGAGCTTCAAGACCTACTCGAATCCAAGTGTTGTTCAGCTGCCTTGGTGGCTTCCCTGGTAGCAGCGCATGGCTAGAAATTGCATCCTCACGTGATCAAATCTCACCACCAGTGTAGAGCCATATGAAATCCGTGTTAACGGAATCGCGGAAATGACCAATAAAAATGGAATTGGAATAAAACACGGAATATTGCAGAATTTGGAAAATTAAAAAAAATCGCGGTAAATTTTTTTTTTTTACCGCAAATTTTTACAAATCCACGGGACACCACCATTTTGCATGGCCACATCCTACTTTATAAACAGTAAAATCCACGTAGAAATAGTCTTAGAAAGACGATAGAAACAATAATACATGGGCGACGCCATTTTGCGCATGCTCAGACCGAATTAGACCGAATTATTTTGGGAACATTTTTGCGTATAACACAACAAGGGCCATGTATGGACTGTTATATCTTGAACATTTATTCATTTCCACTTACCAGACACTTTTTTTATGGTAAAAATGAGCATAAAAAGCAAAATACAGAATTCAGAAATATTAAAATGGAAAAAACAGAATTTGGGAAAAAATAAAACGGAATTGGGAAAAAAATAAAACGGATTTCATATGGCTCTACACCAGTGGTGTAAAGTAACTAAGTACATTTACTCAAGTACTGTACTTATAGGACACTTTTGAGGATTTCCCATGTTCAATACTTTTACGTTTACTCCACTACAATTATTTGAAAACTTTAGTCACTAGTTACTTTGCAGATATATACATTATTACATTATAAAACATTCATTAACCACTTTAGCCCTATTGTATAGGCCATTTGAAAATAGCAGATCTACAAGCTCACAACGCGTCGCATGGCGACGCGTTGTGAGCTTGTAGATCAGCTGTTTTCAAACATTTTAGTACTTTTACTTTTGGTACTAATCTTGATGCCAATACTTTTGTACTTTTACTCAAGTAACATTTTGAACACAGGCCTTTTTACTTGCAACAGAGTACTTCTACATTGTGGTACTGATACTTATACTTAGGTAAAAAGAATCAGTACTTTTTCCACCACTGAATCTCACCATGGGTGTGTTTTTTTTTCTTTTCTCTCTCCACAGTTTGTGTGAGGTCAGGGTTAGGGTCAGGCATAGTTTTGTAAACATGCGACGTCGCCATGGCGTCTCGTCATGTCAAAGCTTGACGTTTCAGGGTTACTGACATGTGACGCCTTGGGAGTGAGAACAGCTCGAGAGTGCATTACCGCAACCCCCCCTATGCACAGCACCCCCCCCCCCCCCCCCCCCCCCCCCATATGCACAGCACACCCCCCTATGCACAGCAAAGCCCCCTATACCAGTGGTTCTCAAACTTTTTCATGCCAGGGACCCCCAAATTGACACTTATTAGACCGCGGACCCCCATTTGAAAAGATATGCTAGGGACCCCCATAAGAGAAGATTTTTTACGGCTCTAGCAGTGATTCTCAACCATTTTAATTTCAAGGACCCCCCAGTTTGACATGCATTAGCCTACGGACCCCCATTGAATGGCATTTATATCTCTGGGACCCCAATTTATATTGTAAAATCAATGTTAATTTAACTCTGAGAGCGTACAAATGGAACCAAATGGACCCGTTAGGGTCCATTTGGTTCCATTTGTACGCTCTCAGAGTTACAGACCCATAAGGGTCCATTTGGTTCCTATCCATCATTTAGCTGGGGACCCCCTGGAACCCAGTCAAGTACCCCTGGGGGTCCCCGGACCCCACTTTGAGAACCAAGGCCCTATACACAGCAAACCCCGCTGGAGAGCATGGTGGATGGAATGCCAGTATCTGTGTGAATGTACAGTGTATGTGGAGTCAGTCTATCCACAGTGGGATAAGGCTCACACTCACAAAGGTATTCTTTTCCCACGCTGCCTCTGCCCATGAGCAAACATCACGTGTGACACTGATGGGACACATTATTAGCCTGGGATCCAGACTGCTTCGCTACGTTCTCACTCACTACACCATTTGTTCTCAAAGTGGGGTCCGGGGACCCCCAAGGGTCCTTGAGGGAGTTCCAGGGGTTCCCCAGCTAAATGATAGTTTAGGCACCAAATGGACCCTTATGGGTCTGTAACTCTGAGAGTGTACAAATGGAACCAAATGGACCCTAACGGGTCCATTTGGTTCCATTTGTACACTCTCAGAGTTAAATTGACATAGATTTTACAATATAAATTGCGGTCCAAGTGATAGAAATGCCATCAAATGGGGGTCTGTAGCCCTAATGCATGTCAAACTGGGGGTCCTTGAAATTAAAATGGTTGAGAATCACTGCTAGAGTCGTAAAAATTCTTCTCGTATGGGGGTCCCTGGCATATCTTTTGAAATGGGGGTCCGCGGGCTAATAAGTGTCAATTTGGGGGTCCCTGGCATGAAAAAGTTTGAGAACCACTGCACTACACAGTCTGGAAAGTCTCCTATCTCTGTGCACAAACGGGAGGAAAAAAAACACTCACGGCTTCTGATTGGTCCGTGGGGGAGACACTTCCTGACTCGCCTACGTAATTGAAACAGGAGTCAAATAGGAGGCTGGCCAGACTGATAAGCGATAAGTGAGAAAAAAAAGTAATCCGCCGAACGTAGTGAATGAGGCTGGATCAGGGCTAATATACATTATTGCCTCATGGTCCGAAACATGAGACCTACAACATGAGACTACTGATGCTGAGTAACCTATGGAACATGTTAAAGCTTTTGGAAATTGAGTGTTTTAACCATAGACTGTAAAAAAGAATGGACAAAGCCACTCCCCTGCTTTCTACAGAACGAAAATGAAGCCAATAGTTCAGAAACGTGCATTCCTCCATCGTTAATATATACAGTTGGCCACGTCCGGAACTCAAACGCTATTGGTTGAGACCAGACACGTGACCAGCGAACCGGAAAACACCCCCAAAAATGCTATTGGTTGGGTAGCTTGTCAATCAAGAGCGGGGGCGGGGAATGAATGCTATTGGTTGTGTAGGTTGTCAATCAAATCATCCCGCCCCTCCTGGAGCATAGCCTACTTTATCGTCAATTTTAGAATAAATGGGACCATAATTTAGCAAAACGCACATCATGATGATTGAAAGGAGACTTTAAACTAGCAACTGGAAGCATATAGAATTTATGACAATTTTTATTACGGTAAGAAAATCTAGTCTAAAGTTTGTCAAAAACCCATTCACTTGCGCTAAAATAAATTCTTTCTGACACTTCAGGTCGGCGCAGGGTAAAACAGCGCCACTCTGGCCATTCATAAGCTTCCGTGTTGGCCTCATCGTAAATATCCAAGCCTTGCCCCTTGGTTTTAACCCTTTATGACCGGGAATGCATCTGTGTCATTTTTAGATTTCTTTGGCTATTCAAAAATAGCAGATATACAGTACAAGCTCATAGCGCGGCACCGAGTGCCGCGCTATGAGCTTGTAGCTCTGCTATTTATTTTCTTTTATCGTGGAAATCTGAGCAAATCTTTGAATATATATATTTTCAAAGTGAACATTTTTAACTGAAATCTTTGCTTCTGGGGGGTCCCTGGAACAACATATTTTGACATGGGGGTCCATGGGCCAGGTACGTATACTTTTGGGTGGTCCTTGACATAAAAAAGGTTTGAGAACCACTGATATTATAGCAACATAAGTGTTTCAGAAAACGTTTTTGTTTGTTTCAGAAAGACATTTGTAGAATCCCCCATAAGCAAATATTTGAGTTACAAATGTTCGCTTTAAAAAACGATGCATATATTCACAGTACACATTTTCCACGATTAAAAATAAATAAATAAATAGCAGATCTACAAGCTCGTAGCGCGGCACTCGGTGCCGCGCTACGAGCTTGTAGATCTGCTATTTTTAAATAGCCAAAGAAATCTTCAAATGACACAGATGTGTTCTCCGATTGAATGGGTTAGTGTGGAAGGACTCTTCCTTACGTGTTTTGTCAGCACAACATTTCAAGGGTCAGGTTTGTACATAGTAACCACAACAGTTTAGTAGTACCTACTCCCTAATCCACTGATTTAAGTAGCAGAATACATCAGGGGCACAGAGGGCATTTTAGAGCTGTGTGGGGGTCAACATTTGGACCTCGTGGGTACCATGATTTTTGAATTTGTATTAATGAATAATTTAATTCTTATTTTGCCTTCAAACGACCATAAAACAACGGTAACAACACACTCTCCCAGCCTTTATTAGCACCAAAATACTGTGTTGATAATCTACTCGTTCCATGTCAACTTCTGACTTTGTCACTCGTGGCAAGAAGAGTACCCAGTACTTGAGTAAGAGTACAGATTTACTCGACTACAAGTAAAAGTAGCTCAGTCAAAATGTTACTCAAGTAAGAGTAAAAACGTTAGGACCTTGTAACTCTTGTTTCAGAGAAGTAACTCTCTGAAACCTCCTGCACTGCATGCACTGATGTGCTTGTAGAACCACTATGTTATACAAAGCCTGCAGAAACACCTATAAAAACATATAAATGACTGAGGTACCAGAACTTCAGTAAATGCTTTTACTCCTATACACCCATACAAGATGTAACAAAGAGGCGAGCGAAGGGGGAAGCCAGAAACACACTAGAGTGAGAGCAGAAGTGTGGCCAATTGCATTTTAGGAAAGAAAAACAAAACAGCCAACCTAAAAGTAGTCAGTACTTTACAGCCTTCATAGAAATGTACTCGAGTGAAAATAAAACATTTGTCTTGGAAATGTACTCAAGAAAGAGTAATAAGTATCAAAATAATCTAATACTCAAGTAAAGTACATATCCTCACAATCAAAATCAATGTCCAGCAGTTTGTTTTGTGTCCCCAGCAGAGTTTCTAGTGTCTCTATCTCTCTCTGGGAGAGGTTGCACATCAGTGTTGATTTCGTTGACTAAAACTATGACGAAAAATGTTCGTCGACTACCTTTTTTCACTGCGGAAAACTAAATAAAAACTAAACTATGATGACTAAAACTAAGACATATTGACAATTTCGTCAACAAAAACCAACTAACATGTTAGGGAGTGGACAAGTGGAGAAGAGATTCAGTAGAACTAAAAGACTTTATGCTCAGGTGTTGCGCTCTGAAAATAGCAGATCTACAAGCTCACAACATGTCGCGCTGCAATGCGTCGTGAGCTTGTAGATCTGCTATTTTCATTATGCAACCAAGGAAGGGTAAAATCAGCCATTATGACGCCATCAAGGCACCGCCAAAATACATTTTAGTCGACTAAATACACTGTATATGTAGTCGACTAAAATCTATGACTATGACTAAATGGAATTTTATTCAAAAGACAATGACTAAAACTGAATCAAAATTTGCTGTCAAAATCAACACTGATGCACATGAACTCTGCAGCCGCACTGAGGCGCTCCAACTCCAACACAAACACTCTGACATTAAGCTTCACACAAACAAACATCAGCACCATGCTGCTGTTCCTCCAAAACACACAATATCTCCTCTCCCACCACTGACGTCATATCATGTGTTCATTTATCTTCAGCCGTAGGCTACAGACTCCATTTGACGATATAAATCAGTGGTTTTCAACCAGTGGTCCAGGGACCACCAGTGGGCCTTGGGGGAAGGTACCAGGGGGTCCCCAGCTAAATGAGCTAACATAGAGTCACAATCATTTTAAACAACTTAGCTTTGACTATTCGAAAATAGCAGATCTACAAGCTCATAACTATGAGCTTGTAGATCTGCTATTGCTACATTGCAACATTTTTAACTAAAATCTTTGCTTCTGAGGGTCCCTGGCACAAAACATTTTCAGATGGGGGTCCGCGGACAAATGTATATCAATGTAGGGGTCCTTAGCATGACAAATGTTAAAAACCACTGATTTAAATCGATGTAATACAAAATAATCACGAGTTGAAAAAACAGCCAGAAGAAACATTTGGACAGGTGGAAAACTGTAGTTAAACTTGCAGAGTGACGCATTACTTTACCTGGTTTACATCTTCTGATAGTTGGACTTGAATGTTGACATGAAATAATAATCCTGTTTAGTGTTTCATTAGCGCGAGACTCAGTCAAACAAACAAAACACAGCTGGTAGTGACGCAGCTGGTAAACACAGACGCGCTGACAGGCTAGGATCATGACACCAAGGATTCGACAGTGATGTCACTATTGTGCGACCCGTAAGTAGCACTCAAAGCTGGTTATAAAGATACCAAGGATTCGTCAGTGATGTCACGACATGTGCAAGAGAAAATAGGATCTTTGTAAGAGAATTGATAGAGTTTTCAGTCATTTGCTGCTGTATTGAAAAGAGGATAAGAGAAAACACACTATTGTGTATATATATATATATGTATATATATATATATATATATATATATATATATATATATATATATATATATATATATATATATATATATATATATATATATATATATATATATATATATATATATATATATATATATATATATATATATAAGATATATAAGAGAATAAAATATACTGGAGAAATAGAAATGTAAATTTAAAAAAATGGTCATTTGTTTGGAAAATAATTGTATCTTCTTTCAATCATCATGTAGTCTGTATTTTTGATACTGTAGCTTGTGTTCTGTGTGTTGATGATTAGAGCAAATTGCATGATTTACAAGTCAATCCACCCCTATATTCTCCATTGACAATGGAGGACACAGTATGCATTCCTTTCTCTAAATTATATTTGCTTTGGGTTTCTTTTGGCTGCACGGGCACTCGGGCAGCAAATCTGCCAGCCCTATATATATATTATTTTTTAAATGACATTTTGCAATATCCTAAGTAACACAGTTACAATGCAATTACATTATGAGCATGGAAGAGAAAGAATAAAAACTCCAGCCAGGCTTGCACATATTTTTTTGAATAGTATCTTGGCTTTTTGCTAGCACAGGGGTCTCCAAGGTTTTTCAGGCCAAGGACCCCTTAGCTGAAAGGGAGAAGAAGCTGGGACCCCCCACCCCCACTACATAGCCTATTGTGTTGCAGATTAAACGTTGTCATAGATTTCATAGATAGCGTCATAGACTTGTTTGACAGCGCTGTCGTTGTGGAGCGTTGTGTTGGATTCATGCTAACCCATTAAGACCGGGAATGCATCTGTGTCATCTTAGATTTTAACCACTTTAACCATTATTTTATACTTTGGGCTATACAAAAATAGCAGATCACCGAGTGCCGCGCTATGAGCTTGTAGATCTGCTATTTGTTTTTAAAACGTGAACATTTGTGCAAATCTTTGAATGTATATTTTTTAAAGCAAACTGTTTTCACTCAAATCTTTGCGTCTGGGGGTCCCTGGAACAAAATATTTTGAGTTGGGGGTCCGCGGCCACATACATATCATTATGGGGGTCCGTGACATGAACAAGTTTGAGAACCACTAATATAGAACCTTACGTTTAAAAAAGAAAACTGTAGGATTTAGAAGACATTTGTAGAATCCCCAGAAGCAAAAAATTGAGTTACAAATGTTTGCTTTAAATATATATGAATGTATTCAAAGATTTGTACAAATTTCACAATTTTTCAAAATAGCAGATCTACAAGCTCGTATAGCGCAGCGCAGCTAAAAATGACACATATTCTTAATGGGTTAATGTGTATTTTCAGACAGTTAACCACTTGACTTAAATCCTCAACACTTACTCTGCTCTGTTTTCCCTCTAGAACAAACCTCTTTGCTAAAAAATAGCCGATCTACAAGCTCACAACACCTCACAGCGCTATAATGTTCTCCTCAGAAAAGGGATGCTATGGTTCAAGTGGTTCATGTAAAAAAAAAAAAAAAAATCCTATCACACAAAGATTTAGCGGCCCCCCCCTGTAGTAACTCTGAGGACCCCCTAGCGATCCAGGACCCCCTGTTGAAGACCCCCATGTGCTAGCGGATATCCTTTATTTCCACCCCTTATTGTATTACATAATTTTTTTCAGGCATCGGGCTGTCGACCTTTACACAATCTAGTGTGACTTACAGCACAAGAACCGTACATCTAGATCAAGTATCATTTCCTAGATCTGACATGAAACAACATTAGTGTCTGAGAGGCCGAGAAGGATTGTGTATAAGATAAGAAACAGAGCCAGAAGAAGAGGAAAGAGGCACAGCGCACATCGGCCATACATTCACACAGCATCCATTTGGCTCTTTTATGATGTATACGAGCAAAGATGCTGCCATGAGAGTATAGAGTCAATTGGATTTAACCCGTTAAGATCTGAAGCCGACTATACGAATGTCTTCTAAATCCCAACAGTATTCTGAAAAAAACGTATGTTTCTATATCAGTGGTTCTCAAACTTTTTCATGTCAAGGACCCCCAGAATTATATGTTTTTGCTCACCGACCCCCATCTCAAACTGTTTTTTTTTCCAGGGACCCCCAGAAGCAAAGAATAGAGTTAAAAATGTTCACTTTAAACAATATATATTCAAAGATTTGCACACATTTTCACGATTTTTCAAAAATAGCAGATCTACAAGCTCATAGCGCGGCACTCGGTGCCGCGCTACGAGCTTGTAGATCTGCTATTTTGTTTTTCTCAAATGAAAAAGTGACACTGACGCGTTCCAGGTCTTTATGGGTTAGAATAGAAGATGGAAAGCATATCAAAGTGAAATGAATTATTTCTAGCCCAGCGTTATCTCTCAGACGCTGACCTCATGTCTCGATGTTATGCCTATGGGCGATATGACGGGAGAACGCTACATGAGACGGCAGGCATACCATTAAAACCACATTATGAAACCACGGGGAAAGCATCGCGTATGAGAGTTATAGCTCATTAGCAAGTTGTAGCTAAAGTAAAAAATGTGTTTAATGACTAAAGGTTTTACAGCTCTACGGGAGGTGTGGGCACATTGTGACAGTGTGTATGTCAGTGGTGGAAAGTAACTAAGTACATGTACTCGAGTACTGTACTTAAGTACACATTTGAGTTTTTTTCTTCTTTACTGGAGTATTTCCAATTGTCAATACTTTTACTTCTACTCCATTACATCTGAGAGGCAAATATTGTACTTTTACTCAACCACAATTATTGGACAACTTTAGTTACTTGTTACTTTGCAGATTTACAATATTATCACAAAAACATACATTAACCACTTCATCCCTATATATACAGTACATTTCGGGCATTTGAAAATAGCAGATCTACAAGCTCACAATGTGTCGCGATGCGACACATTGT
Organism: Gymnoscopelus microlampas; assembly: GCF_963454915.1. NCBI lineage: Eukaryota > Metazoa > Chordata > Actinopteri > Myctophiformes > Myctophidae > Gymnoscopelus > Gymnoscopelus microlampas. Next base: position 41,492,464 of record NC_139959.1, on the reverse strand, counting down.
GAGCTTGTAGATCTCCTATTTTCAAAAGATTTTTTTTAATACATTTTGAACTTGTGAAATGGGACATTCCGCACAACAAGTACTTTTACTTTTGATACTTTAAGTATATGTTGATGCCAACACTTTTATACTTTTACTGAAGTACCTTTTGAATACCAGACTCTTACTTGTAACAGAGTATTTCTGCAATGCAGTAGTGATAGTTTTGGTGACATTTTGTGAAAGTCCCAAATCAGATCACTTTAAATGTTCAACAGCAGCTTAAACATGGTTATAGAATGTTGACTGAAGCGAAGGATTTGATCTGGAAAGTCAGGCGACATTATACCTCATAAAATAACCTCTGCCAAATAAATTGCTGTATTTTAATCCATTCAAAGCGGGAACGCATCATCTGTGTCATTTTAGATTCCTTTGGCTATTTTTGAAAAAATCGTGACAATTTGTGCAAATCTTTGAATATATATTTTTTTAAAGCGAACATTTTTAACTCTCAAATGTCTCAACAAATGTCTTCATTTTTCTGAAAAAAAATATTGTTGCTATATCAGTGGTGCTCAAACCTTTTCTTGTCAAGGACCACCCAAAATCATATGTTTTTGCCCGCCGATCCCCATCTCAAAATATGTTGTTCCAGGGACCCCCCAGAAGCAAAGATTTGAGTTAAAAATGTTGTTTCCAAAAAAATGTATATATTTGAAAATTTGCACAAAATGTTCAAGATTTTTCAAAAATAGCAGATCTACAAGCTCATAGCGCGGCACTCGGTGCCGCGCTATGAGCTTGTAAATCTGCTATTTTTGAATGGCCAAAGTATAACAATAACGGTTTCAGCTAAAATCTAAAATGATGCAGATGCGTCCCCGGGTTTAATGGGATAGAGAGGCTGTTTCTACAAACTCAAAGATAGTTGTGAGTCTCCTTGAAATATTTGACTCACGTTGCCCTCGTGGGAGATAACTACATATCCTAATGATGGTCATAACAATGTCACTTGTTTTCATTCTGAATCACCGTGGTGGCCTTTTTTGTTTTTGTCTTCTTACCAATTATTGGCTGGAATCAAACTTTATAGCACTTTATATAAAGCTTTTTAAAACTTTATTTGGGGGATTTTTCTCATGCAAGATGAAGACCCTACGAAAAGAAAGAGTGTCTTCCTTAAAGCTGGACTATGTAACTTTTTTTTAATGAACACAATGCCAGGGAAAACTTTAGTTACTAGTTACTTTGTAGATTTTTATTATTACTACAAAACATGCATTAACCACTTCAGCCCCATGCACACTTAGGCTATTTGAAAATAGCCGATCTACAAGCTCACAACGCGTAAAGCGACACGTTGTGAGCTTGTAGATCTGCTATTTCCAAAGCAATTTCATACATTTGGAAACTTGTGAAAAGGGACATTCTGCAAAATGAGTACTTTTACTCTCAGTACTTTTACATTTGTACTTTTACTCAAGTACATTTTGAATACTGGACTTGTATCTCTACATTGTGGTATTGTGTGGTACTTTTCCTTAAAGGGATAGTTCACGCCCAAAAATACTTTTTTTCTATCGCCTTGAATTCATGGATATCTTTTTGTTTTTGTCTCATTCCTAAGACAATAATTTGATGCCCGGCAGCGGTTCCGGGTAGGAGACACAAAGAGTCTCCTTTGTGTCTCCTACCGGGACCGCTGCCTACCCGTCCGTCTACATAAGGTGAGTAATCGATAGGAAAAAATAAACATTTTGTGCCAAAAAATCTGTCTCCCTTCCGCTTCCATTCTATCTCCTGGCTAAAAACTTCTGTATCTCTATAACTTTTTACAGTGGGCAAAACGAGTCATTCTCGATGCACGATCGTTCTGCGATGGTGACTCGCATGAGACATGTTGTTGTTCCAGGCTTTAGCCAGGACCATAGCGCACCCTGCACACATGCATTGTTTTTCATGGATTGCTCGTCGTGGAGTCTACAGCTTTAAACCGCACAGCGCAACGGTGAGATTTCTGGCACCGAACGTAATCTGTTATTATAAAATTCTGGCACCCAAAGTACAAAACGTCGGTACTTTTTCCACCGCTGGAAACCACCGCATTGAACTGAAAACGAGATCTTTACGTATACTGTGTCCAGCAACACATCTTAATGTTCAGGGAACATTCAAAGTACAGATGTGCCACTTCAAAACTTCACACGTTACTGTTCTTTCCCTGAAAGTGCCCTGAAAATGCATTTTTTTCCCCTCCCTTTTCTGCCCTTAAAAATGCACTGTTTTGCCCCTGAAAAGAAGTTGTCGCTACACACCCCCGTTTTTCCCTTCAACAGACATCCATATACATGAGAACAAAAGAATGTGTGTTGAAGAAGGTGTCAGACTCATTATGAGGCGAAAGGTGATTTGAAGAGGTCCTTGACCAGTTGCTCAAATTAATTAGCATCATAAAAGCAGTGATCATCAAAATAATTCAGCATTTTAAATGCCCTCTTATTGCCCTGGGAATCCCCTGAAAATGTACTGTCTTGGCGATGGCAGGACATTTGAAGTTTTGAAATGGCACATCTGTATACCCAGGTTGAAGTCTGTCCTGTCTCTGGTGTGGTCTGGTCTTTGGTTTTATATGCACAGCCTTAATAAGCAGACTGTTTACACCGCCGGCATGCAGAGTATACGTTCCAGCTAATGAAACATTGCCTTCACCCTAGAATCCAAGGTACTCCCACGAGCTGTGTTCAATGATACAAACCTGCATACCATAACCCATTAAGACCGGGGACGCATCTGTGTCATGTCTTTGGCTATTCAAAAATAGCAGATATACAAGCTGCTATCGGCTATATTTGAACACTCTTGAAAGTTTGTGCAAATATATGAATATATTTATATATATATATTTTTTTTTTTAAAGGGACGATTTTTTTACACAAATCTTTGCTTCAGGGGGTCCCTAATGTATTACAAAATATTTTGAGATGGGGGTCCGCGGCCAAATATATATATATATTTGGGGGTCCATGAAAAGTTTGAGAACCATAGAAATGATTAGGATTTAGAAGAGATGTGTAGAATCCCCAGACGCAAAGAATTGAGTTACAAATGTTTGCTTTCAAAATGTATATTCAAAGATTTGCACACATTTTCAAAACATCTCAAAAATAGCAGATCTACAAGCTCGGTGCCGCGCTATGAGCTTGTAGATCTGCTATTTTTGAATAGCTAAAGAAATAAAAAAATGACACAGATGCGTTCCCGGTCTTAATGGGATAACCAACAACAACAACGTCCAAAGCGCCCGGCCCCGGGCATAAAGGTAGACTCATACCGGTATGAATCCTGACCCCCCAGTGACCCAAGCTACAGAAGCTTTCTCTTTAGTTCTTGGAGGGAGAGGAAAAAGTACACTTCCACCAGAAGAGAGCCACGATGAACAGACAACAGTGCTATTGAAGCTGGACTGTACATGTGTAGCTTGTGAGAAAAGAAAAGGACAAACATACGGATAATGTGCATCTCTTTCTGCACTGCCAACTGTGTGCCTCTACCATCCAAAGGGATTATACACGACTCAAACAAGCAGTTCCACTTCAAACAATAAAAACATACCTTATTAAACCATTTGGACCGGGAACACATCCTGAGAGTCATTTTTAGATTTATTTGGCTATTAAAAAAAAAATAGCAGATCTACAGTGCTATGAGCTTGTAAATCTGCTATTTTTGAAAATGTGTGCAAATCTTTGAATATATATATTTTTAAAGCAAACATTTTTAACTCAATTCTTTACTTCTGGGGATTCTACAAATGTCTTCAAAAATCCTAACAGTTCTTTTTTTAAACGTTGCTATAATGTCAGTGCATGATTCTCAAACTTTTCTCATGTCAAGGACCCCGAAAATGATATGCATTTGGCCACGGACCCCCATCTAAAATATGTTTTTCCAGGGACCCCCCAGAAGCAAAGATTTGAGTTAAAAATGTTCACTTAAAAAAAAATATATATATATATGTATTCAACGATTTGCACACATTTTCACTGTTTTTCAAAAATAGCAGATCTATGAGCTCGTAGCGCGCCGCTCCCTGAGCTTGTAGATCTGCTATTTTTTAATAGCCAAAAGACATCTAAAAAATGCACACAGACGTGTTTCCGTCCTGAATGCATTAAACCGCACCGTGAGAGGGCCTTTGGGAAAGCAACACTTTTGATGTGCATACACACACAGTCCCCCTGCAGTAGTGAATATATTTCAGTCCTTCTTTCTTGCACCAGAGAAAGAAAGAAGTGCATCATTTTCTCCCCTGTCTACATTTGTCTTTTCTGGAGGCTATTAGGAAGGCAGAGCTATAATAACAACCTTCAGATCACATCCACGATCCATCTCTGAATCATCTCTCACACACAAGCCTTTGCATACATAAGCCTGTTAAAGCTCCCGCGGCATAATTTACTAGCGTCAGACTATGGACTACGATCGTCTCTTTCCAACACAGAGAGAATGCAATCGGCAGGGTTTCGACAATAGAATGACTTCACAGAAACATTTCTTCTGTATCGCAACTGTACTTTAGAGAGAAAGAACTGAATTCATGTCTGTGTTAAGCCATTAATACCGCGAACGCAAAACAACCATTATTTTACTACTTTGGCTATTCAAAAATAGCAGATCTACAAGCTCATAGCGCGGCACCGAGTGCCGCGCTATGAGCTTGTAGATCTGCTATTTTTGAAAAATCGTGAAAATGTGTGCAAATCTTTGAATATATATACATTTTTTTCATTTTTCAAACTCAAATAAAATGTTTGCTTCAGGAGACATTTTGTAAAATCCCCCAGAAGCAAAGATTTGTGTTACAAATGTTCGCTTTAAAAATATATTCAAAGATTTGCAAAAATGTTCACGAGTTTTCAAAGAAAATAGCAGATCCACAAGCTCATAGGGCGGCACTCGGTGCCGCCCTATGAGCTTGTAGATATGCTATTTTTGAACAGCCAAAGTATAAGATAATGGTTAAAGTGGTAAAAATCTAAAAATGACACAGATGCGTTCCCGGTCTTAATGGGTTAGCATGGCTAAGGTAATAATCTATTGGCAGGGAAAAAAAATTGAATGGAATTTTGGTCTGAATGCAAAGCGTAATACAATGGGAACTTTGCACCTTTATTTAATAAAGGCCATAATAACCAATTGCCAAACTTGGGTTTGTCAAGATCCAGACCAGGGGCCATTTCCACTCTAATTAAAAGGGTTGGACATTTTGAATAGTCATCATAATGTATTCCAGCAACATTAAAAAATAAAACTAGACAGTGATGTCACATCACTTTTATTAAGTTATTTATTTTCTCTTTTTTCCCTTTACTTTTTTCTTTTAGAAGAGTGGATGGTTCACTCCAGTACACATGTATTTTTTACTGTATATTTGCTGAGACAGACAGAATAGGAGACAGATAGTAGGACAGGTGAAGTAGCACAGGAGGTAGAGCGGACGGACACTTGGTTCTCGGGCCGTGGTGGAAAAAGAAAAAAGATTTGCACAATGTTATTTAAAATAGAATAGCAGATCTACAAGCTCATAGCGCGGCACTCGGTGCCGCGCTATGAGCTTGTATATCTGCTATTTTTGAATAGCCAAAGTATAACATATTGATACAGTGGTTACACAGATGCGTTCCTGGTTTGAATGGGTCAAATGCTAGTATAGATAGATTATATTGCAGGAATCAATACACATATGCACAATTATCATTATCCCGTGCTAAAATTCAGGCCCTGGATCCTGTGGGGTCCTGCATGGTTTCCTCCACTGTGTCTGTGTGTGAATGTGAGTGAATGGATAAACCTAACACACATTGTTAAGTGAAAGGTAGGGTAAGTGATTTGCTTTGGTTAAGATAAGTGTTAAATAGCTCTATATTCTGATAGTACTCATTGCTATAGAGTGTTTGTTCAGTAAAAGGAGTCTCCATGTCTCTCCACCTCTTTATTAAACAGAAAATACATTTTCGTTTCGGTTTCAGTTTCATTTCCAATTTTATCCAATCAGGACAGAGAACTCAATCAGGATACAGATTAAACAAGTTAAATTGGAAGTGATGACACTAAGAAATGAGCAGGCAAAATTTGAACTGGAACACTATAAAAAATAAGCTTAAAAATGGGTACTTTCTCCTGATTGGCTGAGATTTTGACACCTACCGAAAAATGTATTTTCTGTTTATTAAAGAGCTGGAGAGACGGGGAGACTCCTGTTACTGAACAAACACTCTATAGCATTGATTACTATCAGAATATAGTATTTTAACCTTTAAACAAAAAACTTTTTGTTTTAACCAAAAAATATCACTTACCCTAGCTTTAAGTGAACCTGTATGAAAGCACCATGTACCGTGAACTTTAATCCTACTCTCTGGGTTGGACCTATTATTTGGTTTGGATCAGGTTTTGCTCCTCAGGGTCTCTGTATTTTGTGTTGACATGACCGTGGTGTGAATAATATACTGCTGGGGACATGATTCTCTGTTGTGAGAATGAATGCTTTTCTTATGTGCACAAAAAAAAAAAAACTACACAAACTCCAATAGCCTAACCCATGGTAAAAAATAAAATATGACTGTATTATTTTCTGTCAGGAGCTACAGTATGGTTTCAGCTCTTTGCCCGTTAAGTCTCAGAAAATGAATACATTCTTTGGAGGAAAGAAAGAGAAAAGAAAACAGATTCAGCCAATAGCTCTTTGCCAGTATATGGTTATAATGGTTATTGTGGTGGGTTTTCATAAATAAATATGAGCTCTATAACGTCACAATCATTTTAACCACTTCATCCATATTTTATACAAGATTTTTTCAAAAATAGCAGATCTACAATCTCATAGCGCGGCACCGAGTGCCGCGCTATGAGATTGTAGATCTACTATTTTTTGAAAAATCTTGAAAATGTGTGCAAATCTTTGAATGTGCAGCATATACAGTATATTTTCTAAGCACAAATCGTTGCTTGTTAGGGTCCCTGGAACAACATATTTTTAGATGGCGCTGTGAGCTTGTACATCTGCTATTTTGGAAAGAAAAAAAACATACATCTTGAAAGTGCTGGAAAATCTCCTGAGGGGTATACTGGCACCAGTGGTGGAAGAAGTACTCAGATATCTCTTACTTAAGTAAAAGTATCAATTGCACAATATAAAAAATACTCTGTTACAACCTGTGTTCTGTGTTCAAAATGTTACTTGAGTAAAAGTACAAAAGTATTGTAATCAAAATATACTAAGTACCAAAAGTATAAAGTACTAAAATGTTTGAAAATAGATCGGCTATTTCAAAATAGTCTATGTATAAAATAGAGCTAAAGTGGTTAAGGTGTGTTTTATAAAGTAATAATGTATATCTCCAAAGTAACTAGTAGCTAAAGTTTTCAAATAATTGTAGTGGAGTAAAAGTACAATATTTGCCTCTGAGACGCACGTAAAAAGTATAGACAATTGAAAATACTCCAGTAAAGTAAAAGTACCTCAAAATTGTACTTAAGTAGAGTACTTCAGTAAATGTACTTAGTTACTTTACACCGCTGCCAAATACATACCAATTTGAGGGGTAAAGGAAAAGTAAAATCGTCCAGTTTGGCGGTTTCCTTTAAGCACCTGGAGACGGTATAGAGAGAAGCTGTTTTCTCCTTCAATCTTTTATGTATTCACGGGAAAGAAGTTATTGGAGCAAAAGTGTTATTTTCCAGCACTGCCCTGCTTTCCCCCTCACACACACCTGGGATCTCCATCAGAATAACAACGTTTAGCTGTCCGCCGCTAAGCAGCTCCACCGGAGCCACTTATAGGTTTAAATGCCTTGCTCAAAGTGCATCACAATAGCAAATATAGCTGCAAGCAGCGATAATACGGGGCCAGGAGAGAGAAAGAGAAATGATAATTCCTTTAACAGGTCAGTTCATGAAAGTCCTTGCGGTCTTGTTTCCAATGAGGGCCTGTGAGCAATTAGGGGTTAAGAGTCTTGCTCAGGGACAAATTTCATTGACACATTTGCTGACCTGGCCTGGAATCGTACCTGGGGCAACCAGAGCCTCTGGCTCCCTAGGCTGGCTCACTAACCACTCAGCTATGGCCGCCCCTGAGAGAGGCTGGCTCACTAACCACTCAGCTATGGCCGCCCCTGAGAGAGAGAGAGAGAGAGAGAGAGAGAGAGAGAGAGAGAGAGAGAGAGAGAGAGAGAGAGAGAGAGAGAGAGAGGGAAACTGGAGAGAGAGAGAGAAACGGAATAGATTGGAGAGAAAGAGAGGGAGAGAGACAAACATGGAAACGGAATAGATTGGAGAGAGAGAGCCATGGAAACGGAATAGATTGAAGAGAGACATGGAAACGGAATAGATTGATGAGAGAGAGAGATGGAAACAGAATGGATTGATTGGACATCTCAACCTATTGCCATTAACAGGAATCGAACTCTCAACCTTCGGACTAATAGATTGCAACACTAGCTATAGTGCTATAGCTTTGTCCAGGCTGATGTTGTCTGTTGAAGATCATAAACTCTTGCATTCTGTCATGAACCAAGCCAACACTAAGACCACTCGTTCACAAACCATTTACCAATAGAGAAATTGTATGTCTCCTCGCAACCGAAAACAGTGAAAGCAGCCGATCTACAAGCTCAGAAACACGTTGCTATCTGAAAAGTTTTGAGATTGTAGATCGGCTATTTTCAGAATGAATATGTCATACATTGAAAAAACGTACTCTCAGATGAGCATTTCAGGTTATCTTTACCATTTGCACATGTATTCATTGATACAGTCATGTTGTTTGCAATTCAACTTCAATGAAGTCTGCATTAAGTGAGGCTTGAACTGGCAACCTTGAGATTGTGAGGCACTTATTTAAGGGAGACGCCATTGGACCAACAGACAGGGAACTGTGAAAAAGGAGATCACACAGATGATACAGTTTCACGAAAATAGCAAATAGCTTAAGTGTTTTTCAAACTGTTCAAAATTGCGGACAATCTAAGGGCGGAGCTTACTGGTCAAAGCGATAGATGTGTTCCTCATGAGTTCAGCTATGGCCGCCCCTCAGAGAGAGAGAGAGAGAGAGAGAGAGAGAGAGAGAGAGAGAGAGAGAGAGAGAGAGAGAGAGAGAGAGAGAGAGAGAGAGAGAGAGAGATAGATAGATATAGATATAGATATAGATATAGATATAGATATAGATAGATAGATAGATAGATATAGAAGAGACAGAGACATGGAAACTGAATAGATTGAAGATAGAAACGGAATAGATTGAAGAGAGAGAGAGAGCCATGGAAACGGAATAGATTGAGTCATGTTTTTTGCAATTCAACTTAAATGAGTCTGCATCAAGTGAGTCTTGAACCGGCAACCTTGCGATTGTGAGGCACTCTTAGGTAGCTGCGAACACCACCTATAGTGCTATAGCTTTGTCCAGGCTGATATTGTCTGTTGAGGATCACAAACTCTTGCCTTCTATCATGACCCAAGCCCCTGTTTCACTAACACAAAGATCACTCGTTCACAAACCATTTACCAATGAAGAAATTGTACATCTCCTCAGAAGCAAAACTAGTGAAAGTAGCCGATCTACAAGCTCACAAACCATTAAAAGTTGTCAGATTGTACATCGGCTATTTTCACAATGAAGTATGTTATACATTGAAAAAACATACTCTCATTGCTATCTGAAAAGTTGTGAGATTGTAGATCAGCTGTATGTAAAAAACACTGAATTAAGTATTTCATGTTATCTTTAACAATTGCAGATGTATTCATTGATAGTCATGTTGTGTGAAATGCAACTTAGATGAAGTCTGCACCAAGTGAGGCTTGAACTGGTGACCTTCAGGTTGTGGGGCACACATTTAAGCGAGAAGCCACCAACAGACAAGAACCTGTGAAAGGAGATCACACAGATGATACAGTTTCACGCAAATAGCTGAAAAATCCTGGGTTTAAGTGTTTTTCAAACTGCTCAAGATTGCGGACAATCTAAGGGCGGTGCTTACTGGTCAACGTGATAGATGTGTTCCTCATTAGTCAAGGCACATGTGTAAGCAGGTCTAATGGCTGTCGGCCAAACGAGGCATGACTTTTGCCTGTTTAAAGTTTCAATTTTCAAAAAAATGCTATAGCGCCCCCGTTTGACCAATTGGAGTAAGATTGGTTTCAGTGATATTTGGAATGGCCCTTTACATTTCTGCAAAGTTTCAAAGAATGGTAAGTCTGCATGTATGTGTTAGGGGCAGATGAATAATTGTCATAAAACTGCAATATTCATTGGCTCATTAAAGCTTCATTTTTTCACTTATGGAAAATATTTTGCAAACGTTTTTTGGCATTGGTCCAAAGTTCATGTGTAAAAAGTTTCGTGCAGATTGCTCAAAAATCCCCGGAGGAGATAGGTTTTAACTGTTTTTCATATAATTCAAAATGGTGGGAGATCTAAAGGTCAGAGATCAAAAGTCAGAGTGTGAAAGTTGTTCAGCATGAGGAGACGCATGTGTGCATCGAAGTTTCATGGCTGTAGGTGAAACAGGGCATGAGTTGTACCTGTTCAAAGTTGGCATTTTTCAATTGAGTGCTATAGCGCCACCTTTTGACGAAAGATTGTGAGAATTATTTCTTGATCGTTTTTCATGACCATCTATCATATGGCCGAGTTTCATAAAAAGCGACTGCACGGTTCAGCCAGAACTGCCAAAAGTGGCAGAAGAAGAAACGGAATAATCAGAATAACAATACGGGTCCATGCTGGAAGCCTGGCCCCGTAATTATTGAAGGGAAAAAGCAGGGTTTCCCAGCCATTCTGTATAGGCCTGTGTGTCCAGGGACTCAAACCTGTGACCTCTTGAACTCAATGCTTTAGCTATAAGCCTTAGGCAACTAGCTGCCTCGTTGACCGGCTGAAGAGCTGGAGTTTTGAAGCAAGATGCCAGTTTTATTAACCCTTTAAGGCCGGGGAAGGGAACGCATGCATGTGTGTCATTTTAAGATTTCTTTGGGCTATTAAAAAATAGCAGATCTACAAGCTCATAGCGCGGCTATGAGCTTGTAGATCCTATTTTTAGAAAAATGTGTGCAAATCTTTTATATACATTTTCTAACTCAAATCTTTGCTTCTGGGGGGTCCCTGGAACAAAATATTTTTAGATGGGAGGGGGGTCCGTGGTCAAATACATATTATTTTGGGGGGAAAAAAGTTTGAAAACCATTGATAATATAGCAACATAAGTAAAATAATAAATACAATAAAAACTTTAGGGGAAAAAAAATAGAAGACATTTGTAAAATCCCCAGAAGCAAAGATTTTAGTTAAAAACTTTCGCTTTAAAAAAGTGTATATATATTCAAACTAAAGATTTGCATACATTTTCACAATTAAAACAAAAAAATAGCAGATCTACAAGCTCGTAGCCGAGCTTGTAGATCTGCTATTTTTATATAGCCAAAAAAATCTTAAAATGACACAAATGCGTTCCCGGTCTTAAAGGGTTAAATGCCTTATATACTGTAGATATACAAGCTCACAGCGAGCTTACACGTACATCTGCTATTTTGGGAGAAAATAAATCTCTTCTGGGGTCCCTGGCAGAAAACATTTTGAGACGGGGGTCCGTGGTCAAATTTATATCAATTTGGGGGTCCGCGGCACGATGATTTTTGAGAACCACTGCCCTAGACAGTGGTGTAAAGTAACATAAAGTACATTTACTGAAGTACTGTGCTTAATTAACATGTTGAGGTATTTTTTACTTTACTGGAGTATTTCCAGTTTCAGTACTTTTTCTTCTACTCCACTAGGAGTAGAAGAAAGTAGAAGTTTCTATCAATTACACACCCCATGAAGCCTTGATTTCATGGATTTATTTTTGTTTTTGTGGCATTCCTAAGACAATAATTTGATGCCCATGTGTATTTCCGGTAGACACAAATAATAGATACAAATAATCTACTTTGTGTCTCCTACCGGATACATTAGCCCGTAGAAGACGGGAATCAAATTCCTCCTTTAACCACTTCAGTCCTATTTTAGACATAGGCTATTTGAAAATAGCCGATCTACAAGCTCACATAAACCCATTGTGCGCTTGTAGATCGGCTATTTTCAAACATTTTAGTACTTTTGGTACTTAAAGCATATTGTTGATGCCAGCACTCTTGTACTTTTACTCAAGTAACATTTTGCACACAGTCCTTTTACTTCTAAAAGAGTATTTAAAAATTGCAGTATTACTACTTTTACTGAAGTAAAATATCTGAGTACTTCTTCCACAACTGGCGCCTATAGGCAACTGCCTCGTTGACTCACTGAAGCACTTGGATTTTGAATCAAAAGGTGTCACTCTTTATTTATACCTATTACCACTGATACACCTTCTATAATCACATTGTTTACCCAATCAGTTGGTAGGCTACCTGGAATACTGACTGGAATACAATGTGTCATCTAGAACTTCTTTGGCTATAGGGTTTATTATAAATTCGCAAAATGGATTTATTCAAGCTGCATTAGCCCATTTAGACTTGAAGGAAATTCCACAAATGTCTTCTAAATCCCAACAGATTTCTGAAAAACCTATGTTTCTATTACGGTGGTTCTCAAATGTTTTCATGTGAAGGACCCCCAAAATCATATGTATTTGTCCGCCGACCCCCATCTCAAAACATGTTGTTCCAGGGACCCCCCAGAAGCAAAGAATATAGTTAAAAATGTTTGCTTTAAACAATATATATATATTCAAGGGTTTGCACACATTTTCACGATTTTTCAAAAATAGCAGATCTACAAGCTCGTAGAGCGGCACTCGGTGCCGCACTATGAGCTTGTATATCTGCTATTTTTGAATAGCACAAAGTGTAAAATAATGCTTTTTAGCTCAAATCAAAAAGTGACACACAGATGCGTCCCAGGTCTTAATGGGTTAAACAAAATTGTAACGTTGTTTGCACATGAATTCCGGAGGCCAGGTATTTAATCATAGTACATCTATACTAACAAACTGTCAGGGTGTGTGAGGGGAGTAGCGGATGCATGAGTGCACCGTGTAAATTGTGTCCAGTCAGGTCTGAAGAGTCTATGAATTCCCAATGAAAACACACACCGAGAATGAAGTTCCACCATTAACTAGATTTAAGACTTTAAATCTTAAACTCCTTAATGCGTTCAGACCGGGAACACATCTGTGTCATTTTGTTTAGATTTCTTTGGTCTATACAAAAATAGCAGATCTACGAGTTTGTATACTGCTATTTTTGAAAAATGGTGAAAATGTGTGCAAATCTTTGAATATATATATTAAAGCGAACATTTGTGACTCAAATCTTATTGTTTCTGGAGGTCCCCGGGAACAATATATTTTACACATTTGAGAACTTTGACTATATATGTTTTTAAAAGCGAACACTATTAATATTATTTGTAAACTATATTGTTCCATGGACTTCCAGAAGCAAAGATTTGAGTCAAAAATGTTGTTTCAAAATATCTGTGTATTCAGAGTTAGGATAAGATGTGCACAAATTTTCACAATTTTTCAAAAAATAGCAGATCTATAAGCTCATAGCGCGGCACCCGGTGCCGCGCTATGAGCTTGTAGATCTGCTATTTTCTAATAGACCAAATACATCTAAAAAGTTGCACGGTTGCGTTCCCGGTTTTAATAATAATAATAATAATAATAAACTTTATTTGTATAGCACCTTTCATGACATGAAATGCAGCGCAAAGTGCTTTACAGAGCAAGAATACAGTTACAGTTACAACCAATTTAACAATAAAGCAAACAAAAAATAAAATAAAATAAAAGCAAAAGCATAAAACATTAAAATAGGCAATACAGTGAGGACTTAAAAATCAACCAAAGAGTCAGCTAAAAGCAAGAGTGAAGAAATAGGTCTTGAGCTGTGCTTTAAAGCTATCGACAGAGGCTGCCTGTTTTAGGTGTAATGGGAGTTTATTCCACACTGTTGGTCCGTAAAAGCAGAATGCTGCTTCACCGTATTTTTTATATGTCATTTTAGGCACCTCGAGTAGGTCAGCACTTGAAGACCTGAGGGTCCGGTTTGGATCATGTCTCTCTAGGCAGTCATAGAGGTAGGAAGGTGCCAGACCATTTAGAGCTTTATAAACTATTAAAATAATTTTAAAATCAATCCTAAAAACAACCGGGAGCCAGTGTAGTGAAGCTAGTACTGGACTTTAATGGGTTAATACAAATCATTGCAGGTTGCATATCATCTTTAAACATGGTAAAGAGAAGACAAAAAAAGATCTATTTGCATGTATTCTAAATATTTCAAAATGTAAATGGCACCGCGTTGGTTGAATAACTTTTTCTTCTTCGTAATAGCAATGCTAATTTGCCATATTGTCTATTCTCTAAACCTTTATAAAAAATGACCTCATTTTAACCACTTTATCCATCCATTGGAACACAAACCTGTATTAACATGAAGGGTCCCTGCATATGGCACATAATATGTTCAGGTGGGGGTCCATGGCCAAATACATGAGACCCACTGAACCAGCCGATGTTATGTATATTCTGTCATGGACTTTAATAGTACTGCATATGGATGACGAGACATACAGTCAGTGGTGTAAAGTAACTAAGTAAATTGACTCAAGTAATGTAATTAAGTACACTTTTGAGGTACTTTTACTTTACTGGAGTAAACTGTACTACAGTTTACTTTTACTTCTACTCCACTACATCTCAGAGGCAAATATTGTACTTTTAATCCACTACAATTATTTGAAAACTTTAGTTACTAGTTACTTTGCAGATATAAATCATTATATTATAAAACATACATGAACCACTTTAGCCCTATTTTATACATACTGTAGAGTAGGTTATTTGAAAATAGCAGATATACAAGCTCACAACGCGTATTTTACTTGTAACGGAGTACTTCTATATTGCAGTACTGATGCTTTTACTTAAGTAAAACATGTGAGTACTTTTCCCATCACTGCATACAGTAGGCCTACATGCTACTTTCAGAAACTGCTTTCAACATGGCTCAAAAAAAGACCACCACTCGTGTGTGTGTGTGTGTGTGTGTGTGTGTGTGTGTGTGTGTGTGTGTGTGTGTGTGTGTGTGTGTGTGTGTGTGTGTGTGTGTGTGTGTGTGTGTGTGTGTGTGTGTTATAATGGCTCAAGGTGTAAGAAGACCATATAGTGGTACATGTAGGTCATTGGTCGTCCCCACAGACATACAGTCAGTTTTAGGATCAGCCTCCATGAATCATTATGACGGCCTTTAATTAGAGTAAGAGGTGGCCAATGGATTATGTGACCACATAGACACTAGTGGGTATTACTGCAGTTCACCTCCGACACTGCAGGGGTGTGTGTGTGTGTGTGTGTGTGTGTGTGTGTGTGTGTGTGTGTGTGTGTGTGCGTGCGTGCGTGCGTGCGTGCGTGCGTGCGTGCGTGCGTGCGTGCGTGCGTGCGTGCGTGCGTGCGTGCGTGCGTGCGTGTGCGTGTGCGAGTGTAGTGATGGAAGAAGTAGTCACATGTTCTACTTGAGTAAAAGCATCAATAGTGCAATGTGCATTTACTCTGTTACAAGTAAAAGTCATGTATTAAAACATGTACTTGAGTCAAAGTACAAAAGTATCGGCCTCAAAATGTACTCAAAGTACCAAAAGTAATACTAGCATTGAGCAGTATTGTCTCATTTTCACAAGTTCAAAATGTATGCAAATCTTCTGAGCATAGCAGATCTACAAGCTCAGCTTGTAGACCGGCTGTTTTCAAATAGCTGGAACATAGGGCTGAAGAGGTTTTGAAATTATAATCAAAATCTACAAATAACTATTAACTCATTTTTCAAATAATTGTAGTGTAAAAAGTAAAATGATTTAACATTGTAAATACTCAAGTCAAGTAAAAATACCTCAACATTTTACTTGTGCCATAAACGGTCGGGACCGTTTTTGGCAAAAAAAAAAAATGTATACGTGGGGCCCACGTGGGGCGCTCTAACGAAACGTTGGGATCATCCAAGGAGTCTCTGAGAAGGAGAGGCCGGGTGTGGATCCATGTCAAAAATCCTTCATGTCGGCCGCTCCAATGTTAACTCCTTAACTAAAAGCTTAAAATCTCCATTTCTTTTTAACGTGGTGGAAGTGAGCAGTTTTCGATCGGCGATCACTCTGCAATGGAGGATCGCGTTAGAAATATCATTGTTCCAGACGTTAGTCGCAATAATCGGGACCCTCCGCCATCTCGCACGCACGCTTTGTTTACATGCGCGTCCTCGTCGAGGCTTCTACAGCACGAAACATATCAACGTAAGTGGATGGAAGATATGCAGGCACTGAACGTACCCTATTTTAATAAACCTCTGGCACACAATGTGTTAAGTACAGTACATGAGTAAATATACTTAGTTATTTCACACCACTGCGTGCGTGCGTGCGTGCGTGCGTTCGTGCGTGCGTGCGTGCGTGCGTGTGCATAAGGCAGAGATGAGTGGGGGTCTCTTGAGCGTACAATACCTATACAGTTCAAACATCTGTTTTGTGTCAATAACAGTGTTTGTCGGAGCCAGATTTGATGCTAGTTTTGCTGGATTTATCAGGGTTCCTATAGACAGGTTTCCTGTTAGTAAACATTGAGAGGAATATGACCGCGCAGCTGCGGGGGGAAGCCTATGGGTGCGTTTGGAAATTACGCACCGGAGCACACTCGCCTATTAGTTTGTATTGGCCAGTGCGCTCACTGCCGCTCAGGGCTGTATTTTCGAACGCGCCTTCCACCCCCAGGCATGCGCAGATTGCGCATTCTGCTCTGTGATGACGTCGCTCGGAAACCCGTCTATACAGTACAGGCAGCAGCCGAGAGGCTAATACATTATGAATTATGTATTTCACAGCCCGTTTTATGCTCTGCACTCAACACACCGAAGTGATTTCTGAGGTGGAAGAACGGGGAAGAGGAAACTTGACTTTGCATTTACAATATTTCCATTTGCTTGGAACCAATCCAGGAAATAATCTGTGTAACCACTTTAATACTAACATATTTTATACTTTGGCTATTCAAAAATAGCAGATCTACAAGCTCATAGCGTGGCACTGAGTGCTGCGCTATGAGATTGTAGATCTGCTATTTTAGAAAAATCGTGAAAATGTGTGCAAATCTTTGAATATATATATATGTTTTAAAGTGAACATTGTTTACTCATATCTTTGCTTCTGGGGGTCCCTGGAACAAAATATGTTGAGATGGGGGTCCGCGGCAAAAACGCATATCATTTTGGGGATATTTGACATGAAAAAGTTTGAGAACTGCTGATATAGAAACATAATTTAGATAGATTTAGAAGACATTTGTAGAATATATATTCAAAGATTTGCACAAGTAATTTGCATCCTTTCTCCCCAAAAGTCTAACTTTGCATTTTCAACATTAGCAGTTGTTTTTTTTCTCTTTTCTGCAGCCTACATTGTAAAATCCTCATTGTACACTCATTTGAATTATATTAACACTAAGACTTTTACAGTGTATGAATTCATAACTTACAGACTAAATGAAAACCATTTGACGACTATGAATTGAATACTAAGGACCTCAATGGAAACAAGTATTTTAAATGTATTTAATGTATTTTTTTGCCTAATAAAATATTCAAATTCAAACACCTGGGCTCAAACAGATAATGACTCATCATGAGACACAATCTTTGAACAACTTCTGTTGTTTATTAAAGCTCCAAACATAAACTAAACAAACATAGATAAAAACATCTTCATAAACTGCTATATTTCTTTGTAAACAAAATGTATTCTAATAAAATACAAAAATAAAAATGGTCCCATAGCAACACATATCATCGTGGGCTAGGCCTATGTACTAGGTTAAACAAAACAGTTAAACAACAAAACCTCTTCATAAAGTGCTTCATTTCTTTGTAAACAAAATGAATTCTAATAAAATAAAAAGGCTCCCATAGCAACACATATCATCGTGGTTCGTGGGTGTAGGAAATGTAAACTTCAAAACAATCATTCTGACTGACTGATATTTAGTGCATAATTCAGGACACAAAACAACATATCAGGAAAATAAATCAAAAGTGTGTTCCACTTGACCACTTCATAGCAGCCTACAGCTAGGCATATGGACTAGGCCTACGGTTAAGTGGGCATTGGACAATATGCTGGTGGACCCACTTACAGCCAGCCTCTCAAAAACCTTTTATTTGACAGCAACCAAACAACAAAACCTCTTCATAAAGTGCTTAATTTCTTTGTAAACAAATGTATTCTAATATATATATATATATATATAGAAAATAGCCGACCTACAAGCTTACGGCGCATCTTCATCGGTTAACAAGTCGCTTATAATAAGCAGACATGGCAACACTGTTTGATCCGGTTTAAGGGCGGCCCGCCCTTCCGCAGCTGATAATAATTCACACAGACATGAGCGCAACGTTTCCGTATCCGCTCTAGACCGGATCAGCAAGCAGCCTGCATAGCAACTCGATCCCAACCAGTCTACCATTATATCAATGGACCAAAAACAACACAGGATCAAATAAACACACTCAAACCCAGAGTACCACCGAGGCTCGTGAAAAAAAGTAATAAGTTACTTTTTGAAAAAAATTAAAGGTAATATTATTACTCAAAACGTGAAAGTAATTAGTTAAGTTACTAGTTACTGGGAAAAGGTAATAATATTACTTTAAGTTACATATTACTTTAGTTACTTCCCAACACTGGTTAGGAGACATGTAGAATCGGCTTCAGGTCTCAATGGGTTAAGTGCCCACTCTTCTTGTATCCCTCACAACACATCCGTGTCGTGACGTGAGCTTGAAGATCAGCATAGCTTCGCTATTTAACGTAGGCCAAAGTGCATACTTAAGAGTTAAAGTGGTTACGGTCTCCCAGACAATACCAATCCGACGGCGCATCAGGCCCAATATATTAAAAACCAATATCTGTTTCATGGAGAGACGGAGCGGCTTTCAATGCTGACAGCTATTCTTGTGCAATCTGATTAGTCATTCCATGAAAGATGACCGCCGTTCTATAATGCCTCATTACGTCTCGAGCAAGAACAACTGGCAGGGATAAAAAAATCGACTTCTTCATTAATGCTCTGCAATGGAGCCACGCAATGTTTCTATTATCCACCCATGTGGAAAAGAATACTTTCGTTACACCCAACAACCCGACAAGCACTCTTTTATGATGAGGAACATTTAAGACAGGGGTCTTCAACAGGGGGTCCTCAGAGTTACTACAGGGGGTCCACCAAATCTTTGTGTGATATGATTTATTTTTTTTTACCTTAAGCACTTGAACCCTAGCATCTCTTTTTCTGAGGAGAACTTTAGACAAAAATAGCCGATCTACAAGCTCACAACGCCTCGCGCTGCGAGGCGTTGTGAGCTTGTAGATCGGCTATTTTTGGCAAAGAGGTGTATACTGTAGGTGTAGGGAAGGAGGGAAAAAAGAGCAGACCAAGTAAACAAAAAAAAAGTTTAATCTGAAACGCAATTTTATACAATATAGAGGGGGTCCCTGCTTCATCTCTCTCAGCTAGGGGGTCCTTGGGTCCCCTGATTTAAGACATTCTAAAAGCTGTTTAAGTGTGTGTGTGTGTGTGTGTGTGTGTGTGTGTGTGTGTGTGTGTGTGTGTGTGTGTGTGTGTGTGTGTGTGTGTGTGTGTGTGTGATTATAATAATATCACACATGGAAACTGTATTCAAGTTATTATTATTATCATTATTATTATTATTATTATTGTATTTAATTCACATTATATCATTGCTGTCGCCGGGCAGAAACCTCATATCTCCATATTCAAACTAGTTGTGTTTGTTCGTGAATCAACGTCCTACTTGATCATACTACAGCGTCACAACAAAAACATCAAAAGCAGCAGATCTACAAGCTGGAAACGTGACGCGAAGCGAATCGACACGTTTCCAGCTTGTAGATCTGCTACTTTTGAATATGAATCCTGAAAAGCTTTGTTTTGGAACATACAGATGTGCCACTTCAAAACTTCACACGTTACTGTTCTTTCCCTGAAAGTGCCCTGAAAATGCATTTTTTCCTCCCTTTTCTGCCCTTAAAATGCACTGTTTTGCCCCTGAAAAGAAGTTGTCATTACACACCCCCGTTTTTCCCTTCAACAGACATCCATATACATGAGAACAAAAAGAATGTGTGTTGAAGAAGGTGTCAGACTCATTATGAGGCGAAAGGTGATTTGAAGAGGTCCTTGACCAGTTGCTCAAATTAATTAGCATCATAAAAGCAGTGATCATAAAAATAATTCATCATTTTAAATGGCCTTCTTTGTCCCTCTCATTGCCCTGGGAATCCCCTGAAAATGTACTGTCTTGGCGATGGCAGGACATTTGAAGTTTTGAAATGGCACATCTGTATGATGTTTCCACCCGACAGAGACGATATTATGTTCAATTAGTGCTCTATATACTTCAGTATAGATCCTTTGTACTCCCCAAGGACATATCTGTGTGGATGTGTAACTCTACAAGGACATATCTGTGTGGATGTGTAACTCTACAAGGACATATCTGTGTGGATGTGTAACTCTACAAGGACATATCTGTGTGGATGTGTAACTCTACAAGGACATATCTGTGTGGATGTGTAACTCTACAAGCAAATGGCATCGAGAAACTAATGATGCATTGAAATGATGTGTTGAAAAATACATACAGACTGACATGAATGACTATTGATCGTGTTAGTGTTTTGGTTGAAGTGCCTCTTCAGTAGTGGTGGAAGAAGTACTCAGATATTTTACTTAAGTAAAAGTAGCAATACCACCATGTAGAAATACTCTGTTACAAGTAAAAGTTCAAAATGTTACTCGAGTAAAAGTACAAAAGTATTGGCATCAAAATACACTTACAGTACCAAAAGTAAAAGTAGTAAAATGTTTGAAAATAGCAGATCTACAAGCTCACAACGCGTCGCGATGCGACGCGTTGTGAGCTTGTAGATCGGCTATTTTCAGATAGTCCATGTATAAAATAGGGCTAAAGTGGTTAATGTATGTTTTATAATGTAACAATTTATATCTGCAAAGTAACTAGTAACTAAAGTTTTCAAATAATTGTAGTTGAGTAAAAAGTACAACATTTTCCTCTGAGATGTAGTGGAGTAGAAATAAAAGTACTGACAATTGGAAAGTACAGTACTTGAGTTATTGTATTTAGTTACTTTCCACCACTGACAATATATGAGCTACTGCATATGAGAGAGACTGTAATGAATATTGCATAAGAGAGAGGCGGTCCAAACATTATATTCCTGTCTAATAAGTCCATGTATCAACAATATTCATTTCAGCCATATACACGTTTGCGGCGTGTGGCATTTTGTTTTATATTAATAATGCTAATAATATTAATATATTTATAATGCAATTTTGGGTCATGGGTCAGGATGGCCGACATGGAAATATTAAAGGACCATACTAGTGTTTTTTGCATGTTTACCTCATTGACAACACACATAATTACCATTACCATTAATTACCATGAATTACCATAATTGCCATTACCATTATTATGGTCAGCATAAGATTAGGAACGGTGAAGATTAAGACGGTCGGGTTGAGCTCAGCAGGGAAAACCAGAGAACTTGGCTTTGGTGAGACTATACAGTACAAGCAACTTCCACTTCATCAACATTATTTTCACTAACAAGCAGTGGTGGAAAGTAACTAAGTACATTTACTTAAGTACTGCACTTAAGTACAATTCTGAGGTATTTGTACTTTACTTGAGTATTTCCAATTTCCAATACTTTTACTTCTACTCCACTACATCTCAGAGGCAAATATTGTACTTTTACTCTTTACTCCACTACATTTACTTCTAAACCTTAGTTACTAGTTACTTTTCAGATGTAAATTATTACATTATAAAACATACAGTACATTAACCACTTTAGCCCTATTTTATACCTAGGCTATTTGAAAATAGCAGATCTACAAGCTCACAACGCGTCGCATCGCGACGCGTTGTGAGCTTGTAGATCTGCTATTTTCAAATATTTAGTACTTTTACTTTTGGTACTTTAAGTACATTTTGATGCCAATACTTGTGTAGTTTTACTCAAGTCAATTTTTTATTCTGGACTTTTACCTGTAACAGAGTATTTTTATATTGCAGTATTGGTACTTTTACTTAAGTAAATAATTTGAGTACTTTTTCCACCACTGCTAACAAGCTCCCTGCATGAATTGCAGTTACAAAACATAATCATAAGAGTAGAGGAGGGGGAAATAAAATGTCAAATAACAAAACAACAATATCAAAAACAATAAATGGTGTGTGGACTCAATAAATACAAACAATAGATACATAAAATACCTCAGGGCCTTATTAAGCATGTCTTATTTTCACGTCTTATGCTGTAATTAAGTCATAACGCCACCATCTTATGCACAATCCCCTTTTTGCAAGTCAAGCTGAACGCAAACACTTTAACACATTCCCTGCCAGAGTTTATTCATAAGGTACTCACCCACTGCCAGCGTTTTTGAGTTTTATAGCCTTTTGAACCGTTCACAAAAAAATTATATCCATTAAAATCCGCGATCGGATGGTGTTTATAAACAGCAACGACGGACGTTCGAGCCCTCATAATGTTTACACTTTTTTTTTTCTTCTTCTTCTGTGTTATCAGCGGCAAAAAGAGGCTGCAAACGTCATATCCGTTTGGCTGTGACGTGGCTGTGACGTTTCCCCACCGGCCATCTTAGATTAGCTTAGCCTCCGATCGGCTATCAGATCGTTTTTAAACACAAAGAGGATAACCGTTCGTCGATCAAAGAAAAGAAAATACAACCGGAGCTTACCATTCGTTTTTTAAACCGTGTGAAAACCATGATCTTTAGCCAAAACCAGGGAAAAACAGTTTTTTCAAGATAAAAAACGAACCGGAAACGGTTGTCGGAAATTTTCTCATAGGATGGGTCGGATGCGTCACGGGAAAAAAAAAAAAATCAAGGATGGTACCAAAACATTTTTTTTTCGTTATCAAAACCACATTAAAAGACGATCCCGAGATATCTCGGGATACGCAGGTAACGGGTGGATTTAATGTCCCGAGATATCTCGGGATTGGCAGTATATGTGTTAAGGGGAATTTTGGACCACTGTTTTCTTACCTTTTCTATGATGTTATGATATTTTAGGATGAATGGTACAGTAGAACAATGTCATAACTGCATCCCGGGTCAGCCACAGCTAAAAACACCTGCCAATAGGCCTTTGTGCTAGATAGCATATTTTGATGGCTTTTTTTTTTGGTGAGATCTGAGATCTGTTCATAGTGACGGAAATCTCGAGATTTCAATCTCGTCTAGCGAGACGTTCGGTGGGCAGTGGTGGAAAAAGTACTCAAAGGTTTTACTTAAGTAAAAGTATCAATACTGCACTGTAGAAGTACTCTGTTACAAGTAAAAGTCCGGAATTCTAAATTTACTTGAGTAAAAGTACATAAGTATTGGCATCAAAATGTACTTAAAGTACCAAAAGTAAAAGTACTAGAATATTTGAAAATAGCCGATCTACAAGCTCAAAACGCGTCGCATCGCGACGCGTTGTGAGCTTGTAGATCTGCTATTTTCAAATAGCCGAGGTATAAAATAGGGCTAAAGTGGTTAATGTATGTTTTATAACGTAATAATTTATATCTGCAAAGTAACTAGTAACTCATTTTTTTTAAATAATTGTAGTGGAGTAAAAGTACAATATTTGCCTCTGATATGTAGTGGAGTAGAAGTAAAAGTATTGGAAATTGGAAACACTCAAGTAAAGTACAAATACCTCAAAATTTTACTTAAGTACAGTACTTAAGTAAATGTACTTAGTTACTTTCCACCACTGGGCGCATTCAAGACGATCCCACTGCATAGTGTCACTATGAACGTAAGATCTCAACAACAAAAAAGCTGTCAAAGAACGCGATCTAGCGCAAGGCCTATTGGCGCACGTTTTAAGCTGTGGCAGACCCGGGATGGAGTTATGACATTTTTCTACTGTACCATTCATCCTAGAATATCATAACATCAGAGAAAAGGTAAGAAAACCTTTTTGGTCCAAAATCCCCCTTTAAGGCTTAAGACTTGCCAACATATTTAACGCATGTTAATTATGCAGTGTTCATATGTTAATTATGTAATCAAGAAAAAACTAAATTATGAATATGTAAATATTCCTCATAAAGTGTCCAGCCCTATAGAGGATAAAGCAGCCAGTCACATATTCACTGCATGATGTTATTTCTGCTCTTTGATTCCCTGAATCATCACATGAAGGGCTTTCCCAGCTGGCCCCGAGGGGCTCCGGGATGCCCCCCTCCTAACACACACACACACACACACACACACACACACACACACACACACACACACACACACACACACACACACACACACACACACACACACACACACACACACACACACACACACACACACACACACACAGTAGTACTTAGCTCCCTGGGTACCAACATGAGATTATGATGTCCCCCCTGTCAGCTTGCATCACCCTCTCCTCTCCTCTCCTCTCCTCTCCATCTATTAACATGCTCCTCTCCTCTCCTCTCCAACACTAACTCCCCAGCTGCGTTGGTTCTTGTTCACGACACCAGGGGAGTGTGTGTGTGTGTGTGTGTGTGTGTGTGTGTGTGTGTGTGTGTGTGTGTGTGTGTGTGTGTGTGTGTGTGTGTGTGTGTGTGTGTGTGTGTGTGTGTGTGTGTGTGTGTGTGTGTGTGTGTGTGTGTGTGTGTGTTCAGGCTGACCTTTGTGGTGGCGCTCTGAGAGATGAGATGCTAACCCTGTTTGAAAAGGGAAAAAGATCTGACGGAATGCTAATGAGGCTAGGCTAGCTTGCATAGTAACATGTTCTGTTAAACCCCGTACCAGTGTAATCATCTGTGGGACCACTGTGCCCCCGACACATGATGCCCACCATATCCCATTAAGACCTGAGGCCCATTCTACAAATGTCTTCTAAATACCAACAGTTTTCTGAAAATATATAATGTTTCTATGTCAGTGCTGCTCAAACTTTTTCATGTCAAGGACCCCAAAAATTATATTTATTTGGCCGCGGACCCCCATCTCAAAATATTTAGTTCCAGGGACCCCCAGAAGCAAAGATTTGAGTTACAAATGTTTGCTCTAAAAAATATATATTAAAGATTTGCACAAAATGTTCAAAATTTCTCAAAAATAGCAGATCTACAAGTTCATAGCGCGGCACTCGGTGCCGCGCTATGAGCTTGTAGATCTGCTATTTTCGAATAGGCAAAGTGTAAAATAATGCTTTTTAGCTCTAATCAAAAAATACAGATGCTTCTTCCGGTCTCAATGGGATATACATGTTGTTGCTGGATGTTGGTAGAATCACCTCAGGCGTGTGTGTGAGAATGAGCCGTTTAGCGTCTGGAAGCAGTACAAAGGCGCTTATAAAGCGCAACCAAAAAGTGCTTCAACTTCACTGACACCGAAAACACAAAAGACATAAAAACAGGAGCTCCAACGCTGGTGACATGGTGGTGCCTGGCTCTCCTCCTATACACCAACTGAATACTATTGCTGCTGGCACCTCTTTATATTCAGCTCAGAGGCAATTAGTCTGGACTCCACCATGTCAAGGGGTAGATAAGATTAACCAATATACACATACATACATAAATACATATAACGTTAACTCTCATGAGATATATTAAAACTCCATGAACTACACCAGTAATGATTCTCCAACATTACACTACAACAATATCCCTAGCAATTTCACAAACACATCAACCCCCCCCCCCCCCCCCCCCCCCCACCGTTCTGCCATTCTGACTTGGTCTAGCCCAATTACAATGGCAGCAGAACAGCCCAACTTGGTACATGTTAAGCTTTCAATGATCACTTAGCATTACCCATATTGCACCTCTCATACACATTCCACTTAGTCTCTATTGCACTCATATATTACACATTATTGCACTTGCCCAGATTATCACCCAACATTCTGTCTCCACAGGTGGAACTAGTAACTAGTTAGCTGAGTGGCCAGCTGCAGCTGGACAGGAAACAACTCAAAATGTTTGGTTAACCCATTAAGACCGATTTCGGCTATTCAAAAATAGCAGATCTATAAGCTCATAGCGCGGCACATGAGCTTGTAGATGTGCTATTTTTGAAAAATCATGAAAACGTGTACATCTTTGAATATATTTATAAAGCGAACATTTGTAACTCAAATCTTTGCTTCTGGGGGATTCTACTAATGTCTTCTAAATCCTAACAGTTTAAAAATAGAAAAGACTTGTGTTGCTATAATATCAGTGGTTCTCAAACATTTTTCATGTCAAGGACCCCCAAAATTATATGTATTTGGCTACGGACCCCCATTTCAAAATATGTTGTTCCAGGGACCCCCAGAAGCAAAGATTTTAGTTAAAAATGTTCGCTTTAAAGCAAAATATATTCAAAGATTTGCAAACATTTTCACGATTTAAAAAAAAATAGCAGGTCTACAAGCTCATAGAGCCTGTAGATCTTCTATTTTTGAATAGCCAAGACAAATCATGACTGCATTTTTGTTGCTGTGCAAACTACAATGTGCAAGTTATGCCGTGCAAATACCAACATGCTCATCTTCTACTGTATGTATCAATCAATAAATAAAGGTCACAATGTACATGTGCAAAGGATAAGTAACCTCTGTTACAGCTTTGCCAGAGTTGTATGTACAGATGTGCCACTTCAAAACTTCACACGTTACTGTTCTTTCCCTGAAAGTGCCCTGAAAATGCATTTTTTCCCTCCCTTTTCTGCCCTTAAAATGCACTGTTTTGCCCCTGAAAAGAAGTTGTCACTACACACCCCCGTTTTTGCCTTCAACAGACATCCATATACATGAGAACAAAAGAATGTGTGTTGAAGAAGGTGTCAGACTCATTATGAGGCGAAAGGTGATTTGAAGAGGTCCTTGACCAGTTGCTCAAATTAATTAGCATCATAAAAGCAGTGATCATCAAAATAATTCAGCATTTTAAATGCCCTTCTTTGTCCCTCTTATTGCCCTGGGAATCCCCTGAAAATGTACTGTCTTGGCGATGGCAGGACATGTGAAGTTTTGAAGTGGCACATCTGTATGTATGACACCAATATGTTATAGCTGAGGGGGGAGCAGAAGTAGGCTATAATGCATTCCATTGCAGTTACATGCAGTATATATTGCCTCGTTGACATGAAGCTGAACTGATAGTATACCATTCTACCATGTGTGACATCAGTATGTTTTAATGGACCATAGCGGTGGTATGGCACTCACAGTATGCTTGGAATTGCCACATAACGATGTTCCAATCAATGCACACGCCGTGCCTCGTTAGATGTTCAAAAAAGCCACCGGATTCTATTCATTTCAGTATGGTTAACTAACGATTCCGTCCACTAAAACTATGACAAAAAATGTTGGTCGACTCCCTTTTTTCACTGACGAAAACTAAATAAAAACTAAATAAAAATTAAGCTATGATGACTAAAACTATGACTAAATATATTGACAATTTGGTCAACAAATAAAAGCTAGACTAAAATGTTAGTGAGGGATCTAGTGGAGAAGAGATCCAGTAGAACTAAAAGACAAGTCATTTTATGTTTGGTTAAGCTCGGGTGTTGCACTCTGAACATAGCAGATCTACACACTCACAACGCGTCGCGCTGCGACGCGTTGTGAGCTTGTAGATCAGCTATTTTCAACATGCAACCAAGCGTAGAATCAGGCATTATGACGCCATCAAGGCACCGCCAAAGTACATTTTAGTCGACTAAATCATCTGTAGATTTAGTCGACTAAAATCTTAGAATATTTAGTCGGCTAAAATCTTAGAATATTTAGTCGACTAAAATCTTAGAATATTTAGTCGACTAAAATCTTAGAATATTTAGTCGACTAAAACATTTCAGATGACTAAAATATGACTAAAACTAAATTGAAAGTTATTCAAAAGACTATGACTAAAACTAAATCAAAATGTGCTGTCAAAATCAACACTGGTTAGCAGAGACTTGAAACGTGCCTGATAGGTAATCAAACACCACACATCATTGAACGCTTATATGTTTTCAAACGTTAAGTTATCATTGCATTTTAAAATGTGTGGCTTGATCTGAAACGTATAGCTTATAATGAGTGCCTGGAGAAAATTACTTATTAACCTCGTAATGATTTTCAGCCAAACATTGACTGGATTACAACAATGTAATAATGTCTAAACAGTCACAAAATAGACAAACATAATAAGATCAACATGAAAATGTACTGTTTATAATGATGGCACGTATGGTCACCTTTATTTAAAGGTAGGGTAGGCCTAAGTGTGTTAAAATATGTGTTAAATAGCTCTATATTCTGATAATACTCATTGCTATAGAGCGTTTGTTCAGTTACAGGGTTTTCCCCCGTATATCTCCTGCTCTTTTGTAAACAGAAAATGCATTTTCAGGTTGGGATACCCATTATAAGCTAATTTCAATCAATATACTCCCACATACAAATACACCACACTTTCAGACAGAATGACCTCTCCATCAAGGGAAGCCTATACGATGGAATAGCCTCCCAGTCACTCTAAGCCAGGGGTGATGCAACTTTGATGATGGAGAGGGCCACTATATTTCCACTCTCACTCCAGAGGGACACATTGCATATACTGTCGGGCAGACAACTCTTATCTCCGTAATTTAACTTTTTTTCGTAAATGAATGCCGTACTTCGCCATTCTATGTCACACAAAAGTAGCAACAATAGCCGATCTACAAGCTCAAAATGTGTTGCAGTGCGACGCGTTTTGAACTTGTACATCTGCTATGTTTGCTATTTTTTTTTAATTGGAATCCAGATCTTGTTTTTGTTGCTGAAAAGTAATAGTTTTATTTCATTTCAAATGCATTTAGTTATAATTTTGTTAACTTTTTTTTAACTTAAATGCAAATACATTGGACATAAAAAAGACAATAGATTGTTAATACTAGTCATTAAGCTACTAATACAGACTGAAGTAATTAAAGCGGGTCATGTTTGCATGTTTGGAATTGTAACAGCTGAAATCAATAATATATCAGTATTCTGATATTAACCTGCGGGCCGCATTAACCCATTAAGACCTGGAACTGTGTAATTTTTAGATTTGAGCTAAAAAGCATTATTTTACACTTTGGGCTATTCAAAAATAGCATATATACAAGCTCATAGCGCGGCACCGACTGCCGCGCTATAGATCTGCTTGTAGATCTGCTATTTTTGAAAAATCGTGAACATGTGTGCAAATCTTTGAATATATATGTTTTTAAAGCGAATATTTTTTAACTCAAATCTTTGCTTGTGGGGGTCCCTGGAACAAAATATTTTGATGGGGATCCGCGGCCAAATACATATCATTTTGGGGGTCCTTGACATGAAAAAGTTTGAGCACCACTGATATAGAAACATACGTTTTTCAGAAAACTGTTGAGATTTAGGAGACATGTAGAATCGGCTTCAGGTATCAATGGGTTAAGTGAAGGTGGCGGTCGCCAGTTCCCCATGTACGCTCTAAGGTAAGGTATTCAAGTGATGGACCTACAGATGTGCCATTTCAAAACTTCAAATGTCCTGCCATCGGCAAGACAGTACATTTTCAGGGGATTCCCAGGGCAATAAGAGGGACAAAGAAGGGCATTTAAAATGCTGAATTATTTTGATGATCACTGCTTTTATGATGCTAATTAATTTGAGCAACTGGTCAAGGACCTCTTCAAATCACCTTTCGCCTCATAATGAGTCTGACACCTTCTTAAACACACATTCTTTTGTTCTCATGTATATGAATGACTGTTGAAGGGAAAAACAGGGGTGTATAGTGACAACTTCTTTTCAGGGGCAAAACAGTGCATTTTTAAGGCCAGAACAGGGAGGAAAACATGCATTTTCAGGGCACTTTCAGGGAAAGAACAGTAACGTGTGAAGTTTTGAAGTGGCACATCTGTATAATCAAAGATGGGACAGCGCCGGTTAATTTCTTTCATTCAGCAATGTGTTTTTTTTTCTCTCCTCCTCCTAGGCTGTGTCTCTCTTCTCTCTCCTTGAATGTTTCGTACACTTATTGGAAGTAAACCCCCTTGTGAGTTTAAGGCGGGAGTGCTCTGCTCGAGCTAATGCCGCCTGAATGCTGACTCAATTATAAGGCAGAATAAGTCCAGCCATTAATTGGATGGTTAGTCAGGCTGCCAATTGTGGAGACATCTCTATAAATAAAGTGCTGCTGCTGCCGCGGCACACAAGGGTCCTTGTCTGTTGTGTGTGGTGCCTCGGTCTCCTACCTTCCCCCCAGGGTGTAAGGAAGCACTACTCTGCCCTGGGGGGCTTTATAAGGCTGCTGGATTATCAGAACGATCACTGGAACTAGTGTTGCCATGCTTGTGTTTTGCGAGAGAAATAAGCAACCGGGCTCTATGAAAACAAGGCCGAAAGACGCGACTAGGTTATACGGCAATTTGAAAAAAGCCGATCTACAAGCTCACAACGCGTCGCGATGCGACGCGTTGTGAGCTTGTAGATCTGCTATTTTCAAGAGAGATAATAATAAAAGCTTAAGGGTACAAAAAAAGAAGGTAATCTTAGAATCCTTTTTGAAACATTTGAACACATTGACAGCCACTGACATAGATCTGATGGTGTTTTCAGTGATTAAGCTAGAGGGCGCTCTTCGCCAACTTATGAATGCTGCTTTGACTTCCAGAGAAGGATATAGACCCGGAAATTACGTCATAAAAAAAAAGTATTCACCCCGGTCTGCTGCAATGGTGTCAGCTTTATAAAAATACGTTTATCTCGGATTTATTTTCCCAGATTACGTTTTTGGTGAAAACAAGCTAAATTTAACAGCCGATAACTAAAGAACGGAAGATCACGGTTACATGTTTTTTCCTATCCGGTAGATCAGGGGTCTTCAACAGGGGGTCCGGGACCCCTAGGGGGGCCTCAGAGTTACTACAGGGGGTCCGCCTAATCTTTGTATGATATGATTTTTTTTTTTTACATTAACCACTTGAACCCTAGCATCCCTTTTTCGCGCTGCGAGGCGTTGTGAGCTTGTAGATCGGCTATTTTTGGCAAAGAGTTATAGGTGTAGAGGGAAAAAAGAGCAGCAAAAGTTTATCTGAAACACAATTCTATACAATATAGAGGGGGTCCCTGCCTCATCTCTCTCTCACCTAGGGGGTCCTTGGCCTGAAAACGTTGAAGACCCCTGCGGTAGATAGAAGAGACCGTCGTCTTCCCGCCAGACAGCCTTTTGTTTACATTGTGGGTTCCATGGGTCATCAAAATAAGGTAAAAAAGCTGTCAGTGGTGGATTAATTAATTCATTAATACCTGGTAGTTGATGTGTTAAACAACACAACTCACTGGTACATAGACAACATTATTAAAGGTTATAATTATTAGGAAACAAGCTCAAATAAGCAACAACACTTTAGAAACAAGCCCCCCCTAAAAAAACGCAACCCACAAAACTACCAATATTCACAAGCGACTTCACAGGAAAAACAAGTCCAAAGTCGCTTATAATAAGCAGACATGGCAACGCTGACTGAAACACCAGCAACAACCCCGTTGAGAGATGCAGCTCTAGTTGGATATCAGCAGTTTGCTGGCAAATATTATTACACTGGGCTAATTGCATGAAAAGGCTTTTGGAAAGGGATAAAAACATCTTTCCAAAATATAAAGTGAACAAAACCCCATATTTGAACAATGACAGCTAAATTATACTTTGAAATAATTACACATATTTTCCGTGCCTGCTTTGCTCATCTTGCCAATGCAGGCAACAACAACAAAGCTATAACAGATTTGCACTTTTCAAACGCTCTCGCTCGCAAATATTTAGTCACACGGATATAACCCAGCAGAAAATGTTAATCACGTCATGTTTACCAGTAAGTGTTTGTTAAGTGGATGAGCTGCCGCGGCACATTTCTCTGCCTGTTTAAATATGCGCGTCACCAATTTGCTGTGGAGGCTTTGTGTGTTGTGTAGTCTGAGGGTCTTTAAATATATGCTTCCACTGGCTTGATGTGACTGTCTGCAGCTGATTCTAGGCCAGCATGCTTACCGACGGCAGAGAGCCAAGGCATAATGAGACATTTGGTTGTGAAATTCACAATCTGACAGAATGCATTAGCCCGTTAAGACCGGGAACGCATCTGTGTTACCAATTTATCCATATTTTATACTTTGTAATAACAGATCTACAAGTTCAAATGAACTTGTAGATCTTTTTTTTTTGCTAAATCTTCCTGTCCTTGACATGAAAAAGTTTGGGCAACATACATTTTTTTCAAAAAAACGGTTAGGATTTTGAAGACATTTGTAGAATATATATTCATAGATTTGCACACAAAAAAAAGCTCATTGCGCGGCACTCGGGGCCACGCTATGAGCTTGTAGATCTGCTATTTTTGAATAGCCAAAGAAATCTAAAAATGACATTCTTTCCCGGTCTTAATGGGTTAAAGGGAAGCAGAATGCCCATGCTAAAAAAAAGAGAGCAGCCCGCTGCCCGCCCGGGCCAAAGTCATGATTTCTGTATTTTCCTACCAACTACATCACTTTATTTCCTCTCAGTTTTCAGCCAAACTGCAACAAATCTATATGCAGTCACTGGTTAGTGCATTATTTACTCACAGGTTTCTATGCACGGTGACGGTATGCCTGAAAATGTTGATTATGCGATCACATAATTTATCGCATAATCAGCCAAATGGCGCAGATTATGCAGGGTCATTTTTTTTTCAAAAAGAGCCCATAATCTCAGATTTTCACTCAAACTTCCAGCACATTTTGCGACTTTTTGCATATTACGCGTATTTCGCAACTTCCTTCATATTTCATACCTTTCCACATATTTCACAACTTTTCGCACATTTCACAACTATTTACATAGTTCACAGCTTCCCTCATATTTGGCAACTTTCCGCATATTTTGCAACTTCCCGCAATTTCACCACATAAAATCACATAAAAACCCTGCATACCTCATCGCAAAATCTAGGATTTTAGCCCGCATAATTAAGGATGTTTGCCTGCGTTTTCCTGGAGGGTCTAGAGCAGGGTTTCTCAAAGTGGCAGTTTAACCACTAAAAACTCTCTACACTTAGTAAGACGGACCACCAAAACTCCTTGCCAAAAATAGCCGATCTACAAGCTCACAACGTGTTGTGACGTGTTGTGAGCTTGTAGATCGGCTATGTTTGGTGAATGTTCCCCCAAAAATAGGGATGCTGTAGGGTTAATGTCAAGTTATTTTCAATCTGTCATAATGGAAACTACTATTCTCTCAAGTTTTCCTCGTGACACATACTGAAAGATTTACATATTTACGTACCATAATATGACATAATGTAACGTTCTATAAAGTAACAATGTAATTCAGGGGTGCCTTGGATGCAAAAGTTATTTACAGGGGTGACCTGAGACAAAAACGTTTGAGAACCACTGGTCTAGACACTACTGTTGGTGTCTGGGAGTTCCTCTGGCTGTGAACGACTTGTATCATCGTGTCTGTCGGGTGGAAACGTCCAAAAACTGTTGCTTTTCAGGATTCAAATTCAAAAACTGCAAAAACAGCAGACCAACAAGCTCAAAACGTGTTTCTTAGCTTGTAGATCTGCTACTTTTGATGCTTTTGTGTGAAACTGTAGTAGGATCAAGTAGGGGGTCAACTTAGGAAAAAACACACAAAGTTAAAACATGGAGATAAGAGGTATCAGCCTGACAGCAACGACATGGCAGCTACATGCAGAGATGACTTCTAGAAAAGGTCGATTTAATGGCGTAATAGGTTGAGTTTTATTGGCCTGGAACGTGTCCTCTGCATTGAACCCGTCCTGACTATTAGGAGTTAGTTGGCAGCTATTGAACGTCCGCTCAGGGAGCAGCAATACGCGTCTTGTTCAAGGACACTTCGACACGATGCCGGTAGGAGCTGGGATCCACCGATTGACAGATCGACCTATCTCAGTGCCACAAGAAAATTACGCTTCAGACCTCCCAAACCCAACTGATACGACTACTTCTCGGCCTTAGGCCCGTGTGACCCATCTAATTCCAACACAATTTCCTATAATGGCCTGGATGGCTTGATTCCAGGCTTAAAAAATATTTGTATTAAAGTTTTTGGAAATGTCTGATTGATTGAATACGTTATTAACAGTTTGCAAAGACAAGCACATGGAAGTACAGTTCAATAGAAGGTCTGATTTTAACCCATTAAGACCTGGAACTGTGTCATTTTTAGATTTGAGCTAAAAAGCATTATTTTACACTTTGGGCTATTCAAAAATAGCAGATATACAAGCTCATAGCACGGCACCGAGTGCCGCGCTACGAGCTTGTAGATCTGCTATTTTTGAAAAATCGTGAAAATGTGTGCAAATCTTTGAATATAAATACTTTTAAAGCGAACATTTTGAACTCAAATCTTTACTTCTGGGGGGTCCCTGGAACAAAATATTTTGATGGGG
Source organism: Gymnoscopelus microlampas (assembly GCF_963454915.1). Classification (NCBI taxonomy): domain Eukaryota; kingdom Metazoa; phylum Chordata; class Actinopteri; order Myctophiformes; family Myctophidae; genus Gymnoscopelus; species Gymnoscopelus microlampas. The sequence goes on along the minus strand of NC_139959.1, from coordinate 41,457,854 downwards.
GTCCGCAGCCAAATATATATAATTTTGGGGGTCCTTGACATGAAAAAGATTGAGCACCACTGATATAGAAACATACGTTTTTCAGAAAACTGAGATTTAGGAGACATGTAGAATCGGCTTCAGGTCTCAATGGGTTAAACCCAAGAAAGCACTAAGGCTTGTTTCCATTGGGGTCCTTTGTACTCAATTCATCAAACTATGGGACCCATGGGTCTATGGGAAAATGAATGGGTGTTCTAACTGTGGCATCACAAAATGGCTGCCACTGCTATGCCCTATAGCGCAAGATCATCCTCATAAGAAAGTCTAGCCTTTCACTGAAAAACCTCTCAGACCACACCAGGGATCTTGGAAATTCTTAAAAGGTAACAATATCTCTCCAACTAGACTAGAGGATCATTTCAAACTATTATGGACGGAACAGAACCATTATCGCACTTCATAATTATGCTGAATATCCTGCATGCCGTCTTTTTATGAAGACGACATTTATATGTTTTCTGACATTGAGAGCTTAAGTGACAATTCATACACTACAAGCCGAACCAAGTGCATTCTTCACTACAAATCAACAAAGTCTCAAGACTCTTGCTGGAGCCCTCATTCATTTTCATTATGTTTTCACCTTTTGGTTCTCCAACATCTCAGTGTAACTAAAAAACTATAAGCTTCAGACCTCCCAAAACAAACCGATAAGCTTGGATAGGATACACACAGGACTTTTTGTGTTATCCTTGTAGCTTTAAGCCATTAAGGCCTGAGGTTCAGATTCTACAAAATGTCTTCTAAATCCTAACAGTTTTTTGAAAAAACGTATGTTGCTATGTCAGTGGTTCTCACACTTTTTCATGTCAAGGACCCCCAAAATTATATGTATTTGGCCGCCGACCCCCATCTCAAAATCTTTTGTTCCAGGGACCCGCAGAAGCAAAGATTCGAGTTACAAATGTTCGCTTTAAAACAATATACTGTTTATTCAAAGATTTGCACACATTTTCACGATTTTTCAAAAATAGCAGATCTACAAGCTCGTAGCGCGGCGCCCGGTGCCGCACTACGAGCTTGTATATCTGCTATTTTCTAATAGCCAAAGTGTAAAATAATGCTTTTAAGCTCAAATCAAAAAGTGACACAGATGCGTTCCAGGTCTGTCTGTACCGCATGCTGTTTACACTTCTGACTAATAAAGTATCCAATCAATCAATGAATCAATCAAAGACACGGGGACCTTTACGACTCCTAGGCAACGTCTCTCTCTCTCTCTCCCTGTGGAGCCCGTTGCCGCTACGCCCACGTATTGACAGAACGTGCTAGAAGCTCTCAGTGCGTTGCCTCACACTAAAGAGCCATGACACGGCTGACCTACCCAGAGGTGAGAAAAAAAGTACTCAAATGTTTTACTTAAGTAAAAGTATCAACACTGCAACGTAGAAGTAGTCTGTTACGAGTAAAAGACCGGAATTCAAAATGTACTTGACTAAAAGTACAGAAGTATTGGTAATAAAAATGTACTTGGAGTACCAAAAAGTAAAAGTAGTCATTATGCAGAATGTCCCATTTCACAAGTTTTAAAATTTAAAACTATAAATAAAATGTATAAGAATCCTTTGAAAATAGACGATCTACAAGCTCACAATGCGTCGCGATGCGACGCATTGTGAGCTTGTAGATCGGCTATTTTCAAATGGCCGAAATGTATATAGGGCCGAAGTGGTTAATAATGTCTTTAGTAAAAATAATCAAAATCTACAAAGTAACTAGTAACTACAGTTTTCAAATAATTGTAGTGGAGTAAAAGTACAATATTTGCCTCTGAGATGTAGTGGAGTAGAAGTAAAAGTACTGGAAATTGGAAATACTCCAGTAAAGTAGAAAAAAATACCTCAACATTGTATTTAAGTACAGTACTTGATTAAATGTACTTAGTTACTTTACGCCACTGGCACTATGGCCTTGTGAGGCCACACACAAGTCACACATGGACATGTGACAGAGCTATGATGTGAGAGAACAAACAAACGTGACAACAACTCCTCAAGCTCTGAGATGACACACACACACACACACACACACACACACACACACACACACACACACACACACACACACACACACACACACACACACACACACACACACACACACACACACACACACACACACACACACACACACACACACACACACACACACACACACACACTTCCCCTTGGGAGTTAACAGATCTGATTTTCTTGCCAGATTTCCTGAAAGGATCAGGCCGAGTTTAGACATGAAGTTCAGATGTAAAGATGAGTCATAGAAGACCCTTTGTAGAAAATTCCTCTTCTAAAGGACTAGTACGCACTAATGCTGTTACTGACTGGTTTATAAAGAACAGGGGTCTTCAACGTTCTTTACAGACGAAGGACCCCTTAGATGAGAGAGAGAGAGAGAGAGAGAGAGACAGCAGCAAGATGTGTGAGCTGTTGTGATAGGAGAGGAATGTGTAATGGACTACAACCACCTTAAGGTCAACAAATCATTGTAACCCTAACCCTGCACTATTTACACCAAATTACGTTGTTACATAGAAATACTGTTCATATAAACTGAGCAACTACCTTTAATTCAATAACATTTGAATAAATTGCTGCTTTTTGTCACAAAGGTTTTTTACTAGGTGAATGCAACACATCGAAATACTGCTGTCAACTTTCACAAGTTTATACCAAGCCAACCTCCTATATGGATGTATAACTATTTCTGACAGAAGATGCACCATTTTTATAGTTTAAGAAAGCCTTTCCTTAAAGGTGGAGTGTAACACAGCTCTGTTTACACTTATTGTATTCCTATTCATGTTCAATATGTATGTGTACGTACATTGTTTTGTTTGTTTTGATCCACACTCTTGCTTTGGCAATGTAAACGCATGGTTTCTCATGCCAATAAAGTTCCTGAATTACATTGAATTGAATTGAGATGAAGCAGGGACTGTGTTGCAGATTCAACGTTTCCACAGATATAGCTTCATGGACTTGTGACAGCTTGTGTAAATTAATGTTGCATCGTTTGTTTGTTTACACATTATATGTTTTCTATTGATATGTTGGATTAAGGTTAAAGTGTATTTTTCAGACATTTAACCACTTAAACCCTCAATGCTTGGTAAACTTGACTTCACTGTACTTGGTCTGTTCTTTTTTCCTACCTACCTTTCCTACCTCTTTGACGAAAATAGCCGATCTACAGTACAAGCTCACAAACACGCGCTGTGAGCTTGTAGATCTGCTATGTTTTTACAAATGAAGAAAAATGATAGAGAACAAAGAGTTCCTACTGTATCACACAAAAAAATGGCAACCTCCCTATAGTAACTCTGAGGACGCCATAAGGGTCCTGGACCCCCTGTTGAAGACCCATGGTCTATCTATAATAATTCAAAATTAAACAAAACCTATTTGAAACTAATTGCCTGTATTTCTGTTTGCAAGGTTGCAGATGTAGTAAAAAAGAAAAAGAGAGAAATCTGACAAAGTCAATCTCATGTGCATACACAGGTGCTCAAGGCTCAATGTATTAAATAAGCAGTCTGTCTTAATCTTTTTAAATTAAAATCAATTAGAAAGAGGTGTTTGTGAGAGGAAATTAACAACTCAAACACTCTGATTTAAAGTGTCAGACTAAGGTGTTGATTAAGGGGATATGAAACCCCAGGGTGATTCTGTTTTTTCCATTTCAGGTTAAACACTACAGAACGATAACATAACATGGCAGGGTGCATAAACACCTAATCCATGGGGGTCCAGGACCCCTAGGGGGTCCTCAGAGTTACTACACGGCAGCCGCCAAATCTGTGTTTGATAGGAACTTTTCATTTTTACATTAACCACTTGAACCCCATAGCATTCCTATTCCTGGCGGAAACATTTGCCCAAAATAGCAGATCTACAAGCTCACACAAGTGGTTAAATGTTTTATCTGGATAAAAAAATAGAATACAATGTATATAGCACTGTTGGTTTCTACAGACCGTAAATGAAGTCTATTTTGCAGCGATTTCATATCCGCCATATTTCTATAGCCGGTTGATATCCGGTTCGGAATTGCAAACAGGAATTAATGCCATTGGCTGAAACCGCAGCGAGGGCGGGTCTTAACTCAGTAGAACCAGTAGAAACCGAATGAAAATGATTCTGCATTTGCTTAGGAAACCGGGTTCAAATCCGGGGTAGAAGAGGAAAGGATACATTGCTGCTTTAAGTCTTTCAAAACGTAAACATGTCAAAAGGACAAGGACACAACATGTGATCTACACAATACAACACAGATGTTTGCGGGGGATGAGGCTGAACCTAGGCGTCACATCATAACAATAACACTGGGAACAGTATAGCGGAAAGTAACTAAGTACATTTACTCAAGTACTGTATTTAAGTACACTTTTACTTTATACTTCAGAGGCAAATATTGTACGTTTTTTACTCCTGCAATTATTTCAAAACGACTTTCTAGATTTAGATACTTAAAACAAAACACACATTAACCACTTAAGCCCTGTTGTATATTCGTAAATTGACGATCTACAAGCTCACAACACAAACCCACTCAACCTGTAGATCGGCTTATTTCCGAAAGATTTCAAGTTTACTTTCGGTACTTTAAGTATAGTTTGATGCCAATACTTTTGTAATTTTAATCAAGTAAATGTTTTAATACAGGCATTAATTACTTGCACTGTAACAGTATTCTTATATAGTGGCAAAAAAGTACACACATGTTTTACTTAAGTAAAAGTATCAATACAGCAATGTAGGAGTACTCTGTTACAAGTAAGTCTGGTGTTCAAAATTGACTTGAGTAAAAGTACAAAAGTATTAGTATCAACATGTACTTAAAGTACCAAAAGTAAAAGTACTCATTATGCAGAATGTCCCATTTCACAAGTTTAAATTTGCAGATCTACAAGCTCACAACGTGTCGTGATGCGGCGCATGGTGAGCTTGTAGATCGGCTATTTTCAAATAGCCTAGGTATGAAATAGGGCTAATAAAGTTTTCAAATAATTGTAGTGGAGTAAAAGTACAATGTTTGCCTCTGAGATGTGGTGAAGTATTGGAAATTGGAAATACTCAAGTAAAGTGCAAATACCTCAACATTGTACTTAAGTACAGTACTTGAGTAAATGCACTTAGTTACTTTACACCATTGCATAGTGGTATACTTTCACTTATAAGTAAAACATTGAGTACTTCTTCCACTGCTGTCAGTGAAACACGTTGCATGGAAGACAAAGGTTGGGTCTGTCAACAAATGACCTTTAGTTCCTCTCTGATTGTATAAGAATAACACATTTCTTCCTCATTCCTATATGTAGATCTTTCCCTGCAGTACGACTGGAAACAGAACAAAAGACAGGAGAACAATAGGAGAACCCAATGTGTCCTGATTCCATCAGGATATCGTTGCTCTGCGGCAAAAAACCTTCTTATATCTCCATACATTAATGCCCCACTTCAGTGGTTCTCAACCAGTGGTCCGGGGACCACACCAGTGGTCCTTGAGGGGGTTCCATGTGGTCCCCAGCTACATGATGGAGAGTTGGCAACCAATTGGACCCTTATAGATCTTTAACTCTTTAGCGTGTAAAATGAAACCAAATGGGCCCTTATAGATCTTTAACTCTTTAGCGTGTAAAATGAAAGAAAATGGACCCTCACGGGTCCATTTGGTTTCATTTTACGCTCTCAAGAGTTAAATTATCGTTAAACATCTGCATTACTTAATTAAAGAATTGTTATTTTGATCAACGTTGGCCTGTTCTCTCTCCTATATAGTACAGAAGTCCTGACGTCACTCGTTCATCCCCTGGGTCGTAAAGTCATTTCTCTATGGAGAATAACATTGGGTCATCATAGAATCGTCTCATTCTCAGAGACATTTTTTGGACCATAATTCTTGTATTATAATGTATTGTAATGTATTCTTGTATTATGGTCCAAAAAATGTCTCTGCGATATTGTCAGGGAGGAGGTTCTGTATCGTTTATGATAGTCAGTCACTTATATTTGATACAGTCTGTTTCTGGCGAAAATTGAACTAATTCGTCGGATGTAACATTATGGTTTTCTCACCGTCAGTTGATGCTTCACATCCATAATAGTCAAACCACCGGGGTCATTTGTTTATTTTTGGAACACAGTTATTATTTGACACGATATTAAACACGTCTATGCGGATTCAGAACGGGTGGGGGGGGGGGGGGGACCGCGACCCAGGTAGGATGTGTAAATTACGTAAGACTTCGGTGCTCTGTGGTACAACATCAATATAGCATGGATGGAATTGTGGACAAAATTATCCAACGACAACAACGTATTCAAAGTTTTGTGTGTGAGAGGCTAATTCTAATCAAATGGTGGTTCTGTGCATAGACATATAAAGGTAGACGCCTCCTTCGGCTCTGAGACATTGGTATCCTGGGCGCCATGTTAGAGTATAGGCAAGCTTCCGCGTGTGTCACAAAAAGGGGCGTTCGGTAGGCCAATCAGAGGCAGGTGGGGGCGGGTCTTTTCGTAAGAGGCAGCCGCGCAGCAAAACTCAGTTAGACGCGCTGTGATTGACCAGTAGTATACGCGCTGTGATCGGCCAGTAGTCAAACGCGCTGTGATTGGCCAGTAGTCACATTGAATGGTAGCTTGCCTACTCTAAAATGGCGACCGCGATACCAGTCGCTCCAACGAACTGCAGAGGCCAATGAGGTATCTAGGTTTCTATATCTATGGTTCCGCGGCTCAAATGCCAAATAAATAATGGACCTCGCTATGAAAAGGGTTGAAAACCCACTGGTCTACTTGATCATTCTACAGCGTCACACACAAGTATGAACAGTAGCAGATTTACAAGCTCGAAACGCGGCACCAATTTGAATCCCCAAATGCAACAGTTTTGTATGAACGGTTTTCTTTCCATCCCACAGAGACGTTATGCTAATCCAGTTCAGGGTGGACTGGGAGGAAATGGGTTTGTGAGAGCAGCAGGCCCCGGCTGGCACATACATGCAGACATGGATGATTATCCTGTAGACAGACGGAAAGATGAAGCCTGATCTAATAATAAGCAGAATATTCCATAAGCACAACAGGAATCCAGAGACCTTATGCCCGAGACACATCTGGCCGGAGTTAAACCATTGAGACCTGAAGCTGATTCTACATGTCTCCTAAATCTCAACAGTTTTCTGAAAAACATATGTTTCTATATCAGTGGTGCTCAATCTTTTTTCATGTCAAGGACCCCCAAAATGATATGTATTTGGTCGCGGACCCCCATCAAAATATGTTGTTCCAGGGACCCCCCCAGAAGCAAAGATTTAAAAATGAGTTAAAAATGTTCGCTTAAAAATGTATATATTCAAAGATTTGCACACATTTTCACGATTTTTCAAAAATAGCAGATCTACAAGCTCATAGCGTGGCACTCGGTGCCGCGCTACGAGCTTGTATATCTGCTATTTTTGAATAGCCCAACGTGTAAAATAATGCTTTCTTAGCTCAAATCTAAAAAGTGACACAGTTCCAGGTCTTAAAGGGTTAAACATGTCCGGGAACCCAGTGAGAATTATAATTGCCTCAATAACTAAAATAAAAAAAATAACCTTATTCCTAAACTTAACCTCAGTAAAACAAATACAAGAATACGAGAACCACTGCGGGCGAGCGGTCCACGAAAGAAATGGGGGCGAGTGTGAGCATTCTGGTTAGCAATGAATACTCCAGAATCTGGGGCCCATTCATTCATTCTCTGACAGACAGACAGAGAACTGTCCACTTCCCACAAAAAGCAAACGGGGCTAGAATCATCTTTTTCATCAGTTCTTTCTTGTGTGATGTGTTTCCACTTGTGTGCCCACTGCGAGAGGAACAGAGGATGGATGTGTGCACTAGCAAGTGGAGCTGAGTCCAGCTTGAATTTCCTTTGAACTATATCTGCAATAACATCTGCAGATCAATGACTGTGATCCGTGAGCAGGAATCATTTCAAAACGGAGGCCAGCTTTCAGTATCTGTGTCTCAGTCAACTTTGATGCCAAAAGCTAAAAACCCTCAACTTGGCTCCGGCAAAAAAGTATTGGCTGAAAAGTTGTACCAGAGCCGATTATTATGTCTGTTGAGAGTGAGCTATTGCATCATAATACGAGAGAAAGAAATGTGAATAAAATATAATCAATGGTAGCCTACGGTTTATATTCCCAAAGAAGCACAGTAGCAGCATTAACCCATTAAGACCTAAAGTGATCTGTGTCACTTTAGATTTCTTTGGCTATTCAAAAATAGCAGATATACAAGCTCATAGCGCGGCACCGAGTGCCGCGCTATGAGCTTGTAGATCTGCTATTTTTGAAAAAAAATATCTTTAAAGAAATAAAATAAAAAAAACTGTTGGGATTTAGAAAACATTATTATATGTAAATGATATGTATTTGGCCGTGGACCCACATCTCAAAATATTTTGTTCCAGGGACCCCCAGAAGCAAAGATTGTAGTTATTTTGTTTTGCTTTAAAACATGTATATATTCTAAGATTTGCTCAGATTGTCAAGATTTTTCAAAAATAGCAGATCTACAAGCTCGTAGCGCGGCACTCGGTGCCGCGCTATGAGCTTGTATATCTGCTATTTTTGAATAGCCAAAGTGTAAAATAATACTTTTTTTTTAGCTCATATCAAAAAAATTACACAGATTCATTCCAGATCTTAATGGGTTAAGGGTAGATGAAGGCGAACATGATGTCCTGGCGCACATTATTGAGTCTTTTCAAAAATTACGATTACAACAGGAAAAATCAATTAGCCTAGTATTCAAACGTGTATAGTCTGAGTCCACAGGCATGAGACGGCGGCCGGGGCTTGCACTTGAAAATGTCTATAATTAAATGAATCATAAGTTAAAACTTTCTCTCTCCAAAGCCAGGAGACGGAGAACGTTTTAGTGACTCATTTCAGTGGAGCTGTTGAGGGGTGTGAGTTGCTGCCCTATGCCTGCCCACCTTGCCCAGTCATCTCTGTAAAAATGATCCCTGGCTAATAAGCTAAATATGCCTTATAATGCATTATAATTGCCCTCTATGACTAAAATGTAAAATTAGAAACAGCTTAAAATGTTTAGTTATTTTAGAAATAGGTCATCTTTTACTCAAGGGGGACAAACTAAAGTCCGTCACAAGCTGATGATGTCATGTGTCCATGTGTGGTCCACCAGCCCTATGGAATGCTATTAGCATATCCTAATAAAAAACAACAATATTTTACATCTGTTTTATTAGCATATGCATTCCTTATAAGGCTGCCTGGACCACACATGCACAAATTACATCACAACCTGCGACGGGTGTCGTCCCCCTTCAGTAAAAGATCAACCATTTCTAAAACAAATAAAAGTGAAGGTGTTTTTCATTTCAGTTATAGTGTATATATAGTAATACATAATGTATTAAGGCATATTTGGCTTATTAGCCAGGGATCTTTTTTAAGCAATATCAGTGGCCTAATCACCGCACTGCAGCAGCACTCTTAAACAGAAATGTGACTCTCAGCAAACGGTATGGACACGGTCGCAGTAGTTGTTGAGAGAAGGTGATTTGCTGTCATCGTATTGCGTTTTCTCGCCCTTTCGGCCAGGCAAGAGCTCACTTGGGCCTTGCCTCTAAAAGGCAGTGGTTCTCAAACAGTGGTTCTGGGGACCACCAGTGGTCCTTGAGGGGGTTCCAGGGGGTCCCCAGCCAAATTAATAGTTAGAAATCAAATTGACCCTTATGTGTCTGTAGCTGAGAGTGTACAAATGGAACCAAATGGACCCTAACGGGTCCATTTGGTTCCATTTGTACACTCTCAGAGTTAAATGAACACTGATGATGATGATACAGTGTAGATTGGGACCCCCAAGAAATCAAAATGGTTGAGTCCCTGGCACATCTTTTCAAATGGGGGTCCGTGGGCTACTATGTGTCAATTTGGGGGTCCTTGTCGCGAAAAAGGTTGAAAACCACTGCTCTAAGGTGGCTGTACGCTTCTGCATGTCACCGCATTAAATGTCAAGTCACTTCATTTCTTCCAACTTTCAACAACAGCATCGGAAGCTGTACGCCCAAGCAAAACACATTTAGCATGTGTTCAGTACCTGTGAAGATCTCTCTCTTTAGATCAGGGGCCTTCAACAGGGGGTCCGGGACCCCTAGGGTGTCCTCAGAGCTACTATAGGGGGTCTGCCAAATCTTTGTGTTTTTTTTTAGGGGTGTGCCGATACACTAATTTCATATAGCGGTACGATACGATATTGGGCTCACGACATCGATACGATATACGACACTTTTTTTTACAAACAAATACTTCTGTTTTTGCATTATTATTATTGCCCCAAAACATTTTGTTTTTCAAAACGATATTTGTTTTCTCCCAAAATGATACATATCGTCACGAAAACGTATCGCGATATATCGTCCCACGATATACATATACATTAACCACGTGAGCCCTAGAATTCCTTTTCCTGAGGGGAACATTAGCCGAAAATAGCCGATCTACAAGCTCTCAACACCTCGCGCTGCGAGGCGTTGAGAGCTTGTAGATCGGCTATTTTTGGAAAAGAGGCTATAGGTGTAGAGGGCAAAAAAAAAGAGCAGACTAAGTCAAATCTGTAATCTGAAACACTATATGTTATACAATATAGAGTAGGGGGTCCCTGCTTCATCTCTTTCTCAGCTAGGGGGTCCTTGGCCTGAAAACGTTGAAGACCCACTGCTTTAGATCCCTTTGTACACCTCTGTATTCTGCCCACCTTTGGTGTCGCTACAGACAAGGCAGCATCAGACGACTCACAGTGTTCTATAATGACTGCATAGAGGATGCTGCTGAGAAGCTCCAAGAAGCTCCAGTGCAAGCCAGACGTTTGTTAGTGTCGGTCGGGGTACGTACGCGCCTGCTCTGCTGTGCTACGTAACCTTAAAGGGCCCGTTTACCCCCAAAATGACTTTTTTCCTATTGATTAGTCACCCCATGGAGACTTGAATTCATGGATTTTTAAACGTTTTTTTTGCATTCCTAAGACAACAATTTGATGACCGGCAGCGGTTCCGGTGGGAGACACAAAGGGTCATCAAATTATTGTCTTAGGAATGCGACAAAAAAAAAATAATCCACAAATTCAGGTCTCCATGGGGTGACTAATCCAAAGAAAAAAAGTATTTTAGGTGAACTATCCCTTTAAGTACAGGTTTATGTGTAGGGCATCTGAGTCAGTATAGATGACATCATCACTGTCATAATGGACCCCACACGCCGTTCTGTCAGGTTCTCCTATAGACCGTGGAACCATTGGCGAACATGTTAGTATGTCAGAAACTGAACAATGTGGGCTATTTGTATTTTATTTTCCTTTATGCTATTTTAATGTGTTGTGTTTTTATTTGTGATATGGATCTTCCTGGGTATGAAAGAAAGATCAAAATCGAATTGAATTCCAACAGTTAGTTGGTATAGTAATATTACTGTATTATAATTTATGATAACCTTAATGGACATTGGTGCTTTCTAATGACTTTAACCCATTAAGACCTGAAGCCGATTGTGCATGTCTCCTAAATCCCAACAGTTTTCTGAAAAAAAATATGTTTTCATATCAGTGGTTCTCAATCTTTTTCATGTCAAGGACCCCCAAAATGATATGTATTTGGCTGCCGACCCCATCTCAAAAAATTTGTTCCAGGGACCCCCAGAAGGAAAGATTTGAGTTAAAAATGTTCGCTTTCAACAATTCAAAGATATTCAAAGATTTACATTTTCACGATTTTTCAAAAATAGCAGATCTACAAGCTCGTATAGCTTGTATATCTGCTATTTTTGAATAGCCAAAGTGTAAAATAATACTTTTTTTTAGCTCAAATCAAAAAGTGACACAGATGTGTTCCAGGTTCTTAATGGCCATTGGTGCATTCTAATGACTTTAAAACATGTATTTAAAGTCACCTTCACCTTCTTAAATATATATAGGCTACAGTGGCTATAACTGCAGCACTGTTTTAGACCTGCCAGTAACTATACTATGGCGCACACACAAAACATCTAAAAATACACGGCTGAGCAAGCAAATACTTTTTCCAACACTCAGATAGAATGTAAACTGTCTTGTCAGACGTGGTATGTGTCAGACTGTAGGTTGTAAAACAACTCAAAATGTATAGATGAGCAAGCACATGCTTTTCATGGGCCGGTATAGAATGAAATAAGACTGACAGCAGAGTGCCATGCTGCCGACACAGTGCTATGCAGTATATAGTGTGAGTCTACATTTCTTAGTAAAACATTTACTTTTTTTCCACGATGCATCCGTCACAATTCACAATGCCCATGTCTCCCAGATCTTTGGAATAACAAGGCTTTTTCCATATGTTTTAACCCATTAAGACCGGGAACGCATCTGTGTAATTTTAAGATTTCTTTGGCGATTAAAAAAATAGCAGATATACAAGCTCATAAAACCTTGTAGATATGCTATTTCTTTAAATAAAATCGTGAAAATGTGTGCACATCTTTGAATATATATATTTTTCAAAGCAAGCATTTTTAACTACAATCTTTGCTTCTGGGGGGTCCCTGGAACAACATATTTTGAGGGGTCTGCGTTCAAATACATATCATTTTGGGTGATCCTTGACATGAAAAAGTTTGAGAACCACTGATATTATAGCAAAACTTTTTTTTCAAAAAACTGTTAGGATTTAGAAGACATTAATTTTGCAGAATCCCCCAGAAGCAAAGATTTGAGTTACAAATGTTCTGCTTTAAAAATATATACATTCAAAGATTTTCACAAATTGTCAAAATCTTTAAAAAAAAGAAAAAAAAGCAGATCTACAAGCTCATAGTACAGCACTCGGTGCCACGCTATAAGCTTGTGTTATCTGCATTTTTTTTGAATAGCCAAAGTATAAAATAATGGTTTAAGTGGTTATGTGTTCCCGGTTTGAATGGCTTAAGAAAGGTACAGGCGTAATACTATAAAATAGATGCTATCATGTACTTTACTAAAAAAATCAATCAGATGACCACAGTTGATTCAGAATGCTGCTAATCTGAGTTCCCAGAAGTTTTCGCCATGAGCTCTCGCATAAAAACGGGAGGGGCGAGGAAACTTCTGGGCCAAAACCCCTGTATTTGTGGACGGGATGTAACTTACGCTCAGAATCTGAGCGGACACGCCTCTTACCGGTCTGAGAGCTGTGCAACTCGTCTAAACAGTCCGACGAGAGGCAAACAGGAGTACACTACAATGGCGGCCGCAATTTCTCAAGGAGAAATTGCTTCCCGTCGCTCCTATTTACGTGCAACACCCACTGCATGTGGATCCCGCTCCCTTTTCTTCATTGGCTGTTGATTTGAATCAGAGCGCAGTGGCCGCGCCCCTGCTGTCCAGGCTCTGAGCCGAAGACTCCCAGACCAGAACGCTGCTGCTCCAGTCCTTACTAATACCACGAAAGTGGAGCATATCACTGCAGTTCTTAAAAACCTTACACTGGCTCCCTGTGTGGCAAAGAATCCATTTCAAAATACCACTGTTGGTGTATAAAACTTAAAATACATTTCTGATCTTGTTGTGCGATATCATGAACCAATCCAGATCTCTCAGGTTCATCTGAGATAAAGGATCTGCTTGCTGTCCCTTAAAACCATAAATAAACGTTGGGGCAGCAGCATTTAGTTTCTATGAACCACATATCTCTCTCTCTCTCTCTCTCTCTCTCTCTCTCTCTCTCTCTCTCTCTCTCTCTCTCTCTCTCTCTCTCTCTCTCTCTCTCTCTCTCTCTCTCTCTCTCTCTCTCTCTCTCTCTCTCTCTCTCTCTCTCTATATATATATATATATATGTTTGCTTTCCCATATTGTTGAACAGTTATAATGCAAGTAAAACCAGTCAGTCACACACTACAACATGCTACCAAATAAACCACCATCAGTGCTGCGGTTTGGTAGCCTGGCTCCACCCCTGAATCGCTAGCCTCGCATTCAGGGTCTGGTGACGCTGTCGAAGGCGGGCTTTACTCGGTTGAAAATCTGTACGGCGAATCGGGATCGGGATAATCCAGTCGGGCTTGTCCGAAAAAAAGCTTGCCTAGGGCGGCAACTGGGCCAGCAACGGCCCTGGACAAAGTAGGTATAAACTTCTATTTCATATACTTTTCATGATCAATAGTTGTTTGTGTTTGTTTTTTCACAGCCAAAAGATGCAAAAGTTAATGCTGTCCCCAAACAACGGTAAGCCATGATGTGCATCAACAACAACAACACATTGAAGGGGTCACACATGTGTGTCTCTTACCTTGCCGACGTAGAGCGGTTCGTTGCCCGTGTACTCCTCCAGCACGAAGAACTGGTTCCATACCCAGCTGCGCTTCTGCCTGAGCAGCACCTCCTCCTCCTCCGTGTCCTCCTCCTCCTCCCAGGGGTCCTCCGGCGCCGGATGATCATCAGAGCGCCGCCCCGGGGACCCCCTCCCCTGATCCTCCTGATCCCCAGAGCTGGGGGGACCGCCGCTGCTGCTGCTGCTACTCACGATGAGCCCCCCTCCATGGCAGCAGCCGATCCCCCCTCCTCCTCCTCTCTCCTCCCGCAGGGCACACAGGAGCGCCAGGAGAGCCAGCGCTCTGTGCACAGCTGAACAAAACCACCCCATCGTCTTCTGTAGCGTGCCGGCTGCGCCGCGCCTCCCCCTCCCCTCCTAACCCCTGCACTCCCCCACGTACGTGCCAGAAAGGAGGAGAAAAAGGATGAAAAAAAGGAGCTCTGAGTCCAGGAGAGACAAGACGAGGTGAAAACCTCCAATGGGAGAATAAATAAATACAAATAACTAGAGACGGGTCAAAAATAGAAATGCAGGAAACGTCTAAAAACCCCTTTGGGGCCTTGATGATGCAACACAATCCGGCCCTGATGCACACAATCCGGCCCTGTGTTTTTTTGTTTCGTTTTTTTTGGCCCAGGAATTAAAGGGCAACGAAAAAAGGACCCTGAAGAAAAGTGATTAAGGGGTTGAAGAAGGAGTCAAGCTTGCGTTTGGGGGGGGGGGGGGGGGGGGGGGGGGGTTATGTGGTGTTGCTGCTCTTCCTTAGGTCTTGATTGTAGACTCACACAGCGGGGTAATTCCTCCCAGCACTTTGTGGAAGCAGAGAGTTTGACATTAAAGCGAAGACTTAGAGAGAGAGAGAGAAGGCCGGGGTCAACGCTGATGGAGGGAGTCGGTGTCTCTCGATACAGAGCCGCTGTAATTGGCACCTATCAGAAGAACAGAGGGAGTGAGGGGGAGAGAGAGAGAGAGAGGTGGGGGGACAGAGAGGGGGGGAGAGAGAGGAGAAGAGAGACACAGCGTCAGCAGAATTGCCTCTCTGACCGCAGTCACTTTAGACAGCGAGTAATGTGTTCGCTGATGCAACGATAATGACATTTTTTTCCACCAACGGTATAGAGGAATCGGTCAGGAATGAATAGACAGTAAGTATGGTAAATATACAATCAACTTAAATGCCCTCCAGGGTCCTATACTGTACCTGCACACACGATCTCGCACGCACACACACACACACACACACACACACACACACACACACACACACACACACACACACACACACACACACACACACACACACACACACACACACACACACACACACACACACACACACACACACACCACACATGTATTTCCGGGTATAATGCCAGCATTGGAGCAGTATTAATAATTAACCTTATTTCTGGAAGTACAGGACACATCCACAGGTTGACACGTTTGACACAGCTAACGTGCTGGACACTGTTATTTGATATGATGTTGAACAGTGTTGTGATTTTGGTTGACCAACCATGTGGTCCCTAAAGAGTCTCCCTCTAACTAAGGGTGGTGAGTGATGTTTCCAGCCTGATCTCCATGAATGTAGTATACATTGCATGGATCCAGTGCACGTAATTCCGTGCATAGTAGCCTAGAAACCGCAAAAATGACGAGTCCCGCGGTGGGCGTAACCAGTTGCAACCCGGAAAAACCCGGAAGAAGAGCAGTCCCCACAACAAAATGTACGATTCTGTGCCTATCGGTACATAACTGAAACGGCGTTGAATAGGTTCAAGGGAATGTCGCAACGTTCGGGGCGGCAACTCGCTCGCTTTAGCTCACTCAGTGGTCTCTTACGTGGCTCCAGTTCCCTTGAGACTGCACATCTCCGAAATGGTTTAGTCACAATGGGGGAGATGCGAGGCGGCTATGCACGGATTTTCGGGTTTTCCAGTTGTCTATGCACGGAATGAGCACTCCGTGCAATGTATACTAAATTCTTGGCGATTGGGTTAGATGTTTCTGTTGAGTCTCGTGCGTGGATAACCAGATGACACCAGGCACTAGTATCACACGACAAGCTCTGAAGTTGAATACACACATAGAGAATATATACACAGTATTGTACAGTAGAGTGGACACATGACGTGATCGGAAGATATGAAAACAAGGACAAGAACAGAATGGATAGGATCAGAACATACGTCTTGTATCATTGCACACAGACGTCAGTCTCTCTGATAAAGTAGTTGATGGTCATCGTATCACTGGTATCAACATGCTTACGTAGATGCACATGTGTGTGCTGCACTGAGTCAAGCAGATAAAGGTCATAAATCATGACACAGTAGATATCCATAGACATTCTAGACAGAAATGCAAACTACAGGTTTGTTGACAAACATTCTAATTTGGTCTTATTTCCTAATCTACTAAATCTGTCGTGCTGTGTGTTGTCGTGAGCAGTATTGACTAGTTGAATACTTTATTGGTCAGAAATGTAAATGGCACGTGGTACCGTGAGACATTAAAGCTACTGTAGAAGGATATTCATACATTGTGTTCCTTTGTGATACATAATTGCCTCATGCATCAACCTGCACAAGTTCTGATCGATGCAGAAACATTGATTGAGATCATAGTGTTATTTCTGTGAAATGAAAAGGCCCACAGCCGTTGGTTCAAGCTTGTCAACGTCCTGAAGGGCGCCAAAGTACTTTAAAGGTGTAGTGAAATGAAAAATATGTTTTTCACACTTTTAGAGCATATCCGTGGTCATCATATGGGCATACCTAACAATAGATGCCAAAAAAAATAAAATAAAAACATTTTTGTGTATTTTTACATCTAAAGTCCCTAAAAAGCCAATCTTAATTACTTCCTGTAAACGAAAACGTGCTGCGTGATGACATAACTCAGCCTTCATGAAAATAAATGAATCTTGATTACGTGCACCTGTTTGATTCCCATAGCTGCACGTTCTTCAAACACAGCTGATTTTAATTACAGAGATACTCCGTTTTGAATCTCATTGAAGATGAGTGTATTACTCATTTTAAACTTCATCTGCACACTAAAATATGTATCTGAAAACATTATATGTTAGAAATAAGCCAGGTAGTAGCAAACGTGCTTCACTGGCCGTCTCTCTCTCACTTGTAAACAAACATGGCTGAAGCTGGGCTGAAGTGATTGAAATCCAACGTCCCATAGCCTGAAGGGATGGGACCTTCTGATTGGTTTAGAGTCGTTGAGCCGACGTTTCAGGCTGAACCTTCAAAATAAAATGACCGAAAATGTCACTTCAGTGCGTCTTTAATTCCCCTGTGTTTAACTTAAAGGAGCACTTCACGCATTTTCATCCTTATCTTGACATAATTGGTCCTCACTGTAATGCTCATTTATATGAGATGGCACAATTTCCGTCTACTAACTCTGCATCTCACTGGTGGGCTGGAATAGAATAGAAATGATGTGTTTGCATTCAAATACAACAATAAAAACCCCAACGTGGATCAACACAAAAACAGCCGAAACTTTCCACTTTCCATTGTGGTCCACTCAATGGAATATGGACAGTTCAGAAACCTGCCTACCAATGACATCATCGATGGGGATTTCAAACTAATAGAAAGCACAGCCTTTAGCTACCTGGAAAGTTAGCACGCTGAAATAAATAGAAGCCATTGCATTTAACCCATTAAGACCTGAGGCGTTTCTTTGAAAAAAATCTAAATCCTAACAGTTTTTTGAAAAAAATATATTAAAAAAAAATCACGATTTATGATGGATGTGTATCACTGTTTTTTTTTCCTTAAAAATTGGCCTGAAAAAACATCTATCAGGAGACCACAAGGGGAGATACATGGAATTTCCCCATCTCGTTTGTACATATAGTTTTTGTATTTGTTGATGACATGTTTTATTGTGTTATTTTTGTATGCTGCGTTGATGAATTGAATACATAATATAGGACCACAATGGGAGGACCCTAGGACTTTTTTTGTGTTATCGCTTTAGCTTTAACCCATTGAGACCTGAAGCCGATTCTACATGTCTCCTATCTCAACAGTATTCTGAAAATGTATGTTTCTATATCAGTGGTGCTCAATCTTTTTCATGTCAAAATGATGTGTTTGGCCGCCAATCCCCATCAAAATATGTTGTTCCAGGGACCCCCAGAAGCAAAGATTTGAGTTAAAAATGTTCGCTTTAAAAATATATATATTCAAAGATTTGCACAAATTTTCACGATTTTTCAAAAATAGCAGATCTATGAGATATGAGCTTGTAGATCTGCTATTTTTGAATAGCCCAAAGTGTAAAATAATGCTTTTTAGCTCAAATCTAACAATGACACATTTCCAGGTATTAATGGGTAAATGTCTTACTGTACCATGGGCTGTCAATCCAAACCTCAAGTCACATGACAATGTTGGCCCCCCCATGTCTAATCTAGTTGAATAACCCTTCTGGCCTCCGTCATGCTGAGAAGAAATAAATGGCTTATTCGGTCAAAACACTACGTAAGAATGAGGGGAGTACAAATCACCTTTCAGCTTTTCAATGTACAAGTGGGAGAGAATAAGAAAGAAATACATTGAACGAAACAATGGGAGAGTTCTCACAAAATTCAGCCAGTATCCAATTATCCCCTTAGCTTACAGTATAATACCTCTCCATCCAAGGTTATTATTTGTCACAGTTTCCTCAGCAGTGGCGTGCACAGACATTTTGAGGGGCAGGTGCTCAAGTAAATTAAACTTTTTTTTGTTTACTTGGTCTGCTCTTTTTTCCCTCTACACCTATACCTCTTTGCCAAAAATAGACGATCTACAAGCCCACAACGCCTCGCAGCGCGAGGCGTTGTGAGCTTGTAGATCTGCTATTTTTGGCTAAAGTTCTCCTCAGAAAAGGGATGCTAGGTTTCGAGTGGTTATGGTAAAAAGAAAAATGATATCACATAAAGATTTGGCGGACCCCCTGTAGTAACTCTGAGGACCCCCTAGGGGTCCCGGACCCCCTGTTGAAGACCCCTGCTGTAAACTGAAAATAAATAAACTTTTTTTTCTCTATTTTTCAAAAGGGCACTTCTGGTCAAGAGGGCAAAGGGCAGGTGCTCTAGCACCACCTAGAGTCTATCTGTGCACGTCCCTGCATTGAACAAAACAATGGGAGAGTTCGCACAAATTCAGCCAGTATCCAATTATCCCCTTAGCTTACAGTATAATACCTCTCCATCCAAGGTTATTATTTGTCACAGTTTCCTCAGTATGTAAGAGCGGCCATCCAAGCATAATGGCGGCACAAGGAACCAACCAGCCGCCACTCCAGACTCTAACGAGGCACATGATGTGTGTGTCCAGGCCCCTCATCACCCAGATTAAAAATAAATCTGAGCTGTCAGTCGGTGGTGAGATGTGGCCCTGCGTGTGTCTGACCTCTGGTCCCATGGCAGTATGTTTGTTGGGGGTGGCGGGGGGGGTGGGGGGGCACTACTGTATGTGAGGGGAGGAGCTGATGTCCGCCCGCCATGCTGTGAGCGACCGATTCCCTTAAGACGGCGGAGCGCTGCTTGTCAAAGTGGTCGAGGAAAAGCATTGGCTTTGTGACAGATAAAGAGCCTTGATTTATACTTAGTTGCAAACCGCTGGTGTAAATCATGGGTCTTCAAACGGGGGCGTCCGTCCGGGACCCCCAGGTGGTCCATACAGTGTGATGGGATTTTTTTTTATTCACATGAACCACTTGAACCTATAGCATCCCTGTTCTGAGGAGAACTTTAGCCAAAAAATAGCAGATATGGAGAGAAATCTGCTATTTTTTGGCAAAGAGGTTTGGTGTAGAGGGAAAAAGAACTAAAGAGCAGACCAAGTACAGAGTGAAAGGTTATAAGTCTATGAAGCTGGAAGCATGAGCTCAGTTCAGGCTCTCCCCAGGCTGGCAGAGGGAGAGTAGGTCCCCGGATGACAGTTTAAGCAATTGGCACTGGGTTACAAAAATTGTGGGATTAAAAATAATGTATAACAATTATAATAATAATAAGACTATGAAGCTATCCATGCAATATATATATATATATATATATATATATATATATATATATATATATATATATATATATATATATATATATATATATATATATATATATTTGAAAGTATGAATAGGTGTCCCTGCTTCATCTCTCTCTCTCAGCTAAGGGGTCCTTGACCTGAAAAAACACATCACGAATGAGCTTGTAGATCTGCTATTTACTGACTGAGCGCAACGGACGGACACCGGCACACTAACTAACTGAAGTATAAATCAGGCTTTTACGTTGTACCGTGTCACCACGGCAACCTTGCTGTCGACCGTGTCAAGGTAATAACTATAAACTTAATTACCACAACACCCTGCCGTTAGAATCTGATTCCTGCTTCAATGACTCATACCATTACTCATATTTAAATGTGAGGACAACGCTTATGAACACCAGCTCAGTGACCATTGGTTCTCAAACTTTTCAGGCCACAACCCCCAAAAATAATCATATTTGAACTGGAGACCCCCAAAAATAATCATATTTGAACTGGGGACCCCCAAAAATAATCATATTTGAACTGGAGACCCCCAAAAATAATCATATTTGAACTGGAGACCCCCAAAAATAATCATATTTGAACTGGGGACCGCCAAAAATAATCATATTGGAACTGGGGACCCCCAAAAATAATCATATTGGAACTGGGGACCCCCAAAAATAATCATATTTGAACTGGGGACCCCCCCACCTTGACAAGCACTTGTGAATTGAGGCATTACATTTGGTTTGACTCGGTTCCACAGATGAATATTGTGATAATAGCTGATATTGTGAAAATAGCTAGGGGTGTACTGTAGCTACGTTTAAAAAAATATATATACATATTAAGCCATTTTCAACTGAAATAATGCATTCAGATTCACACTGTTAAGCTGCTAAATTGGGCAGTGGGTGTCAATTTCTTACTGATTGGACCTGTCTATTATCCACTCAACCAATACACATTCATTGTGCTGCTAAATCATGTGCAGATAGGCAAACATAAGTATGAATTAATGAATTGATTAATTAATTAAGACCTGGAACGCATCTGTGTCATTTTTAGATTTGAGCTAAAAAGCATTATTTTAAACTTTGGCTATTCAAAAATAGCAGATCTACAAGCTACAAACGAGCTTGTAGATCTGCTATTTTTGAAAAATCGTGTGCAAATCTTTGAATATATATTGTTTTAAAGCAAACATTTTTACTCGAACCGTCGCTTCTGGGGGTCCCTGGAACAACATATTTTGAGATGGGGGTCCAAGGCCAAATACATATCATTTTGGGTGGTCCTTGACATGAAAAAAAAAAGCACCACTGATATAGAAACTGAAGTTTTTTTCAGAATACTGTTGGGATTTAGAAGACATTTGTAGAATCGGCTTCAGGTCTTAATGGGCCAGGCCTAGCTACTAAATCATTCCTGGCTACGCCACTGATCTACAAGCTCACAAGTGAGCATGTAGATCAGCTATCTTCTAATGTTTTGCCACTTTATCAGGTAATGTTTGACAAGTCGGTCCAATGTTTGACCATTTCTTATAGTATAGCTTGTTGATTACTTTCGATGCATTGATGGTCTTTTCTTTTTGCATTACTAAAAAGGTATCAAAAGTCCTGAAATGGTCACTTTAGAAATGTGTTGATACCCGGCGTACACTTATACTGTATGATGGTTTGTTATACGATTGCTATCGGGGGTTCCAAATGGACCCTTACAGGTCTGTAACTCTTGAGAGTGTACACTGTCAGAGTCATGGCGGTCCTTGAACAATAAGATGCAGTGGACAATACAATGCATTTTGTCAGAAGGATAGCGAAACGGAACGGAACGGAACGGGACGCACACACACACACACACACACACACACACACACACACACACACGAAAACTCCAGGACGAACAACAACAACCGCTGAAAATCAGAGCTTAATCCATTCAAACCAGGAACGCATCTGTATGTAACCACTTTATCCATTCTTTTTACACTTTGGCTATTCAAAAAATAGCAGATCTACAAGCTTGTATATCTGCTATTTTTGAACGATCGTGAAAATGTGCGCA
>NC_139959.1:41410358-41425358 GCF_963454915.1 Gymnoscopelus microlampas | reverse complement strand
CATCACTAGATGAAGGCAAGGATTAATTGGCTTGATTGATTGTGAGTGTGTGCCTGTGTGCGTGCATGCATGTGCATGTGTGTGTGTGTGTGTGTGTGTGTGTGTGTGTGTGTGTGTGTGTGTGTGTGTGTGTGTGTGTGTGTGTGTGTGTGTGTGTGTGTGTGTGTGTGTGTGCGCGTCCTTGTGTGTGTGTGTGTGTGTGTGTGTGTGTGTGTGTGTGTGTGTGTGTGTGTGTGTGTGTGTGTGTGTGCGTGTGCGTGTGCGTGTGTGTGTGTGTGTGTGTGTGCGCGTGTCTGTGTGTGTGTGTGTGTGTGTGTGTGTGTGTGTGTGTGTGTGTGTGTGTGTGTGTGTGTGTGTGTGTGTGTGTGTGTGTGTGTGTGTGTGCGTGTGTGTGTGTGTGTGCGTGTGTATGCGTGCATGCGCGCGCGTGCGTGCGTGTGTGTGTGAACGTTTCTCTCTCTCTCCCCCCCTCCCTCTCTGTCTATCTCTCTCCCTCCCCTCTCTCTATCTCTCTCTCTCCCTCTCCCTCCCCCCCTCTCTCTCACACACACACACACACACACACACACACACACACACACACACACACACACACACACACACACACACACACACACACACACACACACACACACACACACACACACACACACACACACACGCGCGCGCGTGATTGCTAATTACTTGTAGAGCAAGTAATTTCAATTTAGAATGGCACATGTACTTGAACTAAAAATCCATGAATTTTGGAGAGATGATTAATAACATTATTTCAAATAAAACAAACGGCTGATTAATGAAGCGGTTCAGAACAGCTGATTGTTGGGACCACCAAAAGAATCCAATCGTTCATTTAATTCTCATTCTCCCCCATTATTATGAAAGCCCTCAGCTATCAATTCTCTCTTGTAAAACGCCAGAAATAGTTCAATTACCATTAGACGACAATGGAATAAAATAAAGATATAAAAAGACCTACTGAGCTGAAACTTTATACAGTTTTTACCAGGTTGCCAAACCTGGTCTCTATCTACACTCCAGCTAGTAGTGACTTTTTCCTCATTGGCTGGTCATTTAGCCAAAGAGGGCTCAATGTCCTCTCGGAAAATGGGATCTAAAGACGACCCGCAATACTGTGTTGCTGCCACTGTATGTATCTCTATGAACTGTGGCGCTGTTCCTCATTTGGCCTGTCAACGCTGCCATGTTTAGTGAGAGAAATAAACAACCAGGTCTAGGAGAACCAGCCGAAAAGAAGCAACTATAGGCCATATGAGCAATAGCCATGCCGCAACCTGGTATACTATATGACTGTGTCATATCTTGTTTTTGTGGAACTCCCAGCAGATACATGCTTCCAGTCAGTGATGGAAGAAGTACTCATGTTTTTTTTAAATTAATAAACAGAAAATATTGTTTTCGGTAGGTGTCAAAATCTCAGCCAATCAGGAGAAAGTACCCATTTTTAAGCTTAATTTTTATAGTGTTCCAGTTCAAATTTTGTCTGCTCATTTCTTAGTGTCATCACTTCCAATTTCACTTGTTTAATCTATATCCTGAGTGAGTTCTCTATCCTGATTGGATAACATTGAAAATTAAACTGAAACTGAAACAAAAATGAATTTTCTGTTTAATAAAGAGCTGGAGAGACAAGGAGACTCCTTTTACTGAAAAAACACTCCATAGCAATGATTACTATCAGAATATAGTATTATTTACAAAATACTTTTTATTTTAACCAAAAAATATCACTTACCCTACCTTTAAGTAAAAGTATTGATACTGCAATGATGAATACTCATGTATAAATACAATGTAGTAGAAGTCCGGAATTCATATTCAAAATGTACTTGAGTAAAAGCACAAAGGTATTGGTATAAAAATGTACTTAAAGTGCCAAAAGTAGAAGGTACACATTATGCAGAATGTCCCATTTCACAAGTTTTCAAATGTAGCCTATAAAACGTATACAAATATTTTGAAAATAGCAGATCTACGAGCTCACAATGTGTCGCATCGCGACGCATTGTGAGCTTTTAGATCGGCTATTTTCAAATGGCCCGTAATAATTGCAGTGTAGTAAAAGTATATTATTTGTCTCTGAGATGTAGTTGAGAAGAAGTAAAAGTACAGAAAATTGGAAATACTCCAGTAAAGTATTTTTTTGTTTTACTCAAGTACAGTATTTGAGTAAATGTACTTAGTTACTTCCCACCACTGCCAGTCAACCCTCTGTTCTACTGCATGGTTGATATATCCTCACAAGAATTCAAAGCTGTCTGACCGGATGTATCCCTGTGGGTGCGTTGTGCAGAGAGAACGCTCCATCACAAATGCCCAATGCAACGCACGTTTCCCTACTGTATACATGCACTATAAACGCACGTTTCCCTACTGTATACATGCACTGTAAACGCACGTTTCCCTACTGTATACATGCACTGTAAACGCACGTTTCCCTACTGTATACATGCACTGTAAACGCACGTTTCTCTACTGTATACATGCACTGTAAACGCACGTTTCCCTACCGTATACATGCACTGTAAACGCACGTTTCTCTACTGTATACATGCACTGTAAACGCACGTTTCCCTACTGTATACATGCACTGTAAACGCACGTTTCTCTACTGTATACATGCACTGTAAACGCACGTTTCCCTACTGTATACATGCACTGTAAACGCACGTTTCCCTACTGTATACATGCACTGTAAACGCACGTTTCCCTACTGTATACATGCACTGTAAACGCACGTTTCCCTACTGTATACATGCACTGTAAACGCACGCTTCTCTACTGTATACATGCACTGTAAACGCACGTTTCCCTACTGTATACATGCACTGTAAACGCACGCTTCCTACTGTATACATGCACTGTAAACGCACGTTTCCCTACTGTATACATGCACTGTAAACGCACGTTTCTCTACTGTATACATGCACTGTAAACACACGTTTCTCTACTGTATACATGCACTGTAAACACACGTTTCTCTACTGTATACATGCACTGTAAACGCACGTTTCCCTACTGTATACATGCACTGTAAACGCACGTTTCCCTACTGTATACATGCACTGTAAACGCACGTTTCTCTACTGTATACATGCACTGTAAACACACGTTTCACTACTGTATACATGCACTGTAAACACACGTTTCACTACTGTATACATGCACTGTAAACACACGTTTCTCTACTGTATACATTAGGGGTGTGCCGATATATCGTCCCGCGATATATCGCGATACGTTTTCGCGACGATATGTATCGTTTTGGGAAAAAAAAAATATCGTTTTTGAAAAAAAAAAAATTTTTTTTTTTTTTTTACAATCATAATAATCAGGCATGCAAACGGCCCCAAAGTGAAAAGAGTGACAACATGTTTTTTTTTTCGGGTCAGGTGTCATACTATTTGGATTCAAAACGGCTATTGTAGCTGAAAAGCTACAAGTTTGCATATCTGAATAATGCAAAAACAGAATTGTTTGTTTGCATTTTCTTTTTTTCTCCTCCATATATTTTCATAATAAAAAAAGTGCGTATCGTATCGAAATCGTATAGAAGTTGTGAGCCAAATATCGTATCGTATCGTTTCGTGACATTAGTGTATCGGCACACCCCTAGTATACATGCACTGTAAACACACGTTTCTCTACTGTATACATGCACTGTAAACACACGTTTCTCTACTGTATACATGCACTGTAAACACACGTTTCTCTACTGTATACATGCACTGTAAACACACGTTTCCCTACTGTATACACGCACTGTAAACACACGTTTCTCTACTGTATACATGCAATGTAAACACACGTTTCACTACTGTATACATGCACTGTAAACGCACGTTTCCCTACTGTATACATGCACTGTAAACGCACGTTTCCCTACTGTATACATGCACTGTAAACGCACGTTTCCCTATACATGCACTGTGGTGGAAAAAGTACTCAAATGTTTTACTTAAGTAAAAGTATCAAGACTGCAATGTAGAAGTGCTCTGTTACAAGAAAAAGTCTGGAATTCAAAATTTACTTGAGTCAAAGTACAAAAGTATTGGTATCAAAACGTACTTAAAGTACCAAAAGTAAAAGTACTAACATGTTTGAAAATAGCCGATCTACCAACTCACAACGTGTCACAATGTGACACGTTGTGAGCTTGTAGATCTGCTATTTTCAAATAGCCTATGTATACAAAAAAGGGCTGAAGTGGTTAATGTACAATGTTTTAAAATGTAATAATTTGCACACACTGTGTGTGTGTGTGTGTGTGTGTGTGTGTGTGTGTGTGTGTGTGTGTGTGTGTGTGTGTGTGTGTGTGTGTGTGTGTGTGTGTGTGTGTGTGTGTGTGTGTGTGTGTGTGTCTCTCTCTCTCCCTCCCTCTTTCTCTCTGTCTATCCCTCTCTCTATCTGCAAAGTAACTAGTAACTAAAGTTTTCAAATAATTGTAGTGGAGTAAAAGTACAATATTTGGATCCGAGATGTAGTGGAGTAAAGTAAAAGTATTGAAAATTGGAAATGCTCCAGTAAAGTAAAAGCACTTCAAAATTCTACTTAAGTACAGTACTTGAGTAAACGTACTTAGTTAACTTACACCACTGACTATACATGCACGCTCCCTATACACTACGCTGTCCAGACAGACAGATAGAGCTCCATATGTCTCTCAGGGGAATAGCAGCAGATATGAGAAAGGAGAAGAGACGCTGCACTTATCGCTCAGATCCTTTAAATGTCTGGGTATTTCCCTGACTATAGAATGTCAGCGCTGCATCCTTCATGGGCCGGTGCGTATTTCTGCACGTTACCAGGCAGACGACTGAACAAAGTTAGGGCCAGCGCACGTACTGTATTAGTAGGCTATACGTGTTTTCACTGGCCTTGGTGTGCGTTCTAATGCAATGCCTGTCGCCTCTCATTGATTGATTGATTGACTGAATACTTTATTAACAGTTTGCAAAAAAAAAGCACAGAGCAGTTCCATACAAAAGAAAGCTAAGAATAAACCCAAGAAAGCACTTGTTTCCATTGGGGTCCTGTGTTATATTAGTCTTGCTACTTAGCCTTGGACTTGTGTGACCAAACGTCAACATGGGCCTTGAAGGGGGGGCCAAATAAGGCACAATATGACTTTTCGGGACTTCCGCATTAGCGAATGCGGAAGTCCAGTTCTCAGCCTTTTTGACGATTCGACAACAAAACTGTTAAAACGTCGAGGCGCGTCGTCTCAAGCCGGAATTGAGGCACGAGAGGCACCACCGAGCGGGCTAAAGGAAGCGAGTCGCCGTGCTGAGCGTTGTGCAGTCCGCTTTGAGCCGACTCAGCGCTGTCCGAGTTATGTACCGATAGGCAGAGAATCATAATGTCTTCCCCCAAAAGTCATAGTGTGACTTTTTTGCCCCCCCTTTCAAGGCACATCTTGACGTTTGGTCAAAATTGTCCCAAAAAGTCAAAATATGCCTTTTTTTTATACAGCCTTGATACATCTATGATTGACGGTCTCGTAAGGCATCACATTTACATAATAATAATAATTAGTCACACAATTTGTAGGAGGCTATTAATCTATGTGAGCACTAGTTGAATTAATAAACTGTAGGCTTGCATAAAAAAAACAAATAACAAAATGCATCCAAAAGAAAACATAATAGCCTACAAATGTACAAATATTGAAAAGTTCTCCCCATGCAGTACACCTGTTTCACTATAATAGCCCGTTTGGTCCCTCCGCTACATAGAGATCGAGGTTCCGATAGGAGAGTGTTTCACCAGATCATTCACTCTCTGACTGAAAGAGGACGTTCGTTCCGACCGCGATGGAATAAATAATGAAGGCATTATTATTTTAATCTCGTCAACTTCCACTTCTTTAAGGGGTTTAAAACGGGTATAGGAGACAGAAGACAGGAGGGAGACAGACAGGCCAGTGTGATGGCATCATCATGATCATCATCATCATGAAGAAGCCCAGGGCGACATAAAGACGACAGACAGACAGACAGTACAGGCTAAACATCTCGCCGCAGCAGAAACCTGTGTCCGTGGAATACTAATCACTGTGAACAGCATGCAGCGAGGAGCGGAGCGAACAGCGGAATGAGCCGTTAGAATGAGCCGTTAGAATGAACCGTTAGTTTCCGAGACCCTGCTTATGCTTTATGCATAGAGCAGTGGTTTTCAACCTTTTTTTCAAGCCAGGGACCCCTATTGATATACATTTGGCCGCGGACCCCCAATTGAAAATGTTTTTTTGTGCCAGGGACCCCCCAGAAGCAAAGATATATCAGTTAATTTTTGCTTTAAAAAACTATAAATGTTCAAAGATATGCACAGTTTTTTTCAAGGTTTTTCAAAAATAGCCCAAAGCTAAGTGGTTAAAAATGATTGTGACACTATTAAATATTTTTGCTGGGGACCCCCTGGTAGCCTACTCTCTCAAGGACCACTGGTGGTCCCCGGACCACTGGTTGAAAACCACTGGCATAGAGGACATAGCCTATATTTGAGCATAATGCATACATACCTACATACAACTAGAACTATAAATATAACCATAAAGCCACAGTGCTTTCTTGTGGTTTGTTTGTTTGATTGATTGAATATTTCATTAGACAGAAATGTAAAAAACAGCAGAGTACCTACAGTCAAACACTTTGTCTAAAAGGATTAAAACACTAAAAAAGTCCTCGCGGTCTTGTTTCCATTGGGGTCCTATAGTATTCAATGCATGGACATGTTAAAAAATAGCACCAAACCATTCAATCCTTTAAGTATTATATAGATATGTACTATGTGCTTTTTTGGGGGGCAAAGTGTTAATTAAGCATTCAATCAATAAATCAGGACACAATCAGGATTACAACCACTTTGTGTCAAGACTAGGCTATCACAAATGTATTTTATCTTCAATCTGATTGATAAAATACATCTATGATATAGTCTTGATCCAAAGGCTATACTTATGCATATATAAACTATACATTAAATATCAAGGACCACCACAATGGTATCTATTTGGCCGCGGACCCCATTCTCAAAAATGTTGTTCCAGGGACCCCCAGAAGCAAATATTTGAGTTAAAAATGTTAGCTAAAAAAATATCGAATAAATTCAAAGGTTTGCACATATGTTCACGTTTTTTGAAAATAGCAGATCTACAAGCTCACAGTGTGCGCTATGAGCTTGTAGATCTGCTATTTTCAAAAATATCAGATCTACAAGGTAGCCTATGTGGTAACTGATGCTCCACTCACCAGATTGAGATGAATAACTTCTCCTCTCTACGGAATGCAGGATCATAAAAGTTGCTGGTCCCTCCACACACACACGGTAACACAACATACACACAACATAAACAACAACAACACACACTCACTCACATACACACACACACACACACTCAGGTCAAAGTTGTCATAAATATAAAGGTATTATTCCTGCTGCTCCGCAAAACCCTTTTAGTCTGGATGAGAACACACAACTGAGCCGAGCCGCGCGTAAATGCGCACCGCGATGGTAGAGAGATGCGGTGCGGTGCTCTCTCTCTCTCTCTCTCTCTCTCTCTCTCTCTCTCTGTGTCACTGTGTGTGTGCGCCCGTGTGCGTGCGTATCTCTCTCTCTCTCTCTCTCTCTCTCTCTCTCTCTCTCTCTCTCTCTCTCTCTCTCTCTCTCTCTCTCTCTCTCTCTCTCTCTGTGTCGCTGTGTGTGTGCGTGCGTACGTATATCTCTCTCTCTCCCTCTCTCACGCACACAGTCTCTCTCTCTCGCTCTCTCTCTCTCTCCCCTTCTGTGTGTGTGTGTGTGTGTGTGTGTGTGTGTGTGTGTGTGTGTGTGTGTGTGTGTGTGTGTGTGTGTGTGTGTGTGTGTGTGTGTGTGTGTGTGTGTGTGTGTGTGTGTGTGTGTGTGTGTGTGTGTGTCGTGTGTGTGTGTCTCTCTCTCCCTCCCTCTTTCTCTCTGTCTATCCCTCTCTCTCTCTCTCTCTCTCTCACACACACAGTCTGTCTCTCTGTCCTTCTCTCTCTCTTGTCCCTCCGTAGCTCTCGCTGCCCCTCTCCCCTAAGTCTGTGTGTGCACGAGCCACTCTCTCTCTCTCTCTCTCTCTCTCTCTCTCTCTCTCTCTCTCTCTCTCTCTCTCTCTCTCTCTCTCTCTCTCTCTCTCTCTCTCTCTCTCTCTCTCTCTCTCTCTCTCTCTCTCTCTCTCAGTATCCCCCTGTACCGTGCATCATCATCATCATCATCACCATCATCATCATCATCATCATCATCATCATCATCATCGCTCAGACAGAATATATCAGAAGGATACGTTCCTCAGCGCATCATCAGCATCACCGGCTCGAAGGACCAGCGGCTACAACAGGACTTTATGTATTGGGGGGTACACAGCAGTGGTAACTCTCTCTCCTCTACGCAGGCGGAGGAGGAAGAAGAAGAAGAAGAAGAGGGGCAGGCGGTGGGCTAGATAGACGAAGACAGAGAAAGGGTCTGGAACACTCTCAGAGTGAAGAAGAGAGGCTGAAAATAGTTTGACAAACATAAGTTGGCAAAGAAGCATCAGGCAATAGAGGCTACGCACAATTTGGCAAGAGGGAGAGCCTGGGGAACGGAACCAAATTGTCTGACTTGCCAGGTTTTTTGGCAGCATCTAACCCACTGAGACCGGGAAAGCATATCTGTCGTATTTAGATTTTCTTTGGCTATTCAAAAATAGTAGATATACAAGCTCATAGCGCGGCACTGAGTGCCGCGCTATGAGCTTGTAGATCTGCTATTTTTAAAAGAAATCATGAACATTTGTGCAAATCTTTGAATATATACGTTTTTAAAGCGAACATTTTTAACCCAAATCTTTGCTTCTGGGGGATTCTACAAATGTCTTCTAAATCCTAACGTTTTTTTTGGAAAAACGTATGTTGCTATAATATCAGTGGTTCTCAAACTTTTTCATGTCAAGGACCACCCAAAACGATATGTATTTCGCCGCGGACCGCCATCTCAAAATATGTTGTTCCAGGGACCCCCACCAGAAGCAAAGAATTGAGTTAAAAAAGTTCCGCTTAAAAAAGTATATTTATTCAAAGATTTGCCCACATTTTCACAATTTTTCAAAAATAGCAGATCTACAACCTCATAGCGCGGCACACAGCCAAAGACATCTTAAAATGACACACAGATGCGTTCCCGGTCTGGATGGGCTAAGGCACTTTCAGTGTGGATGATTGCATGTCTGGAGACGCAGGCAAAGAGAAAGAAAACAGAAAAATAAATTAATCTAATTGAAATATTGACACTGCTGCAGTCCAGAAGTGCATCATCACTCCACCCTACAGTGACTTCTATTCAGAAAAACTAATTGACTGAACATTTTGTTTACTCGTTCACTCATAGTCCTGAAATACAGGCATGTGTACATGAATTGGGCTGAATGGCCCATGTTACATTCCAAGTCCAACCGGGTTCCAGTCCGGGGTGGGTTCAACAGGGGGTCCGGGACCCCTAGGGGGTCCTCAGACTTACTACAGGGGGGGCCGCCAAATCTTTGTGTAGGATTTACTATTCTTTACATTAAACACTTGAACCCTAGCATCCCTGTTCTGAGGATAACTTAAACCAAAAAAATAGCGACTGCGAAGTGTTGTGAGCTTGTAGATCCGCTATTTTCGGGAAAGAGGTTTGGTGTAGAGGGGAAAAAAAGAGCAGACCAAGTACATATAGTGGAAGGTAAAGTTTACTAAGTATTGACGGTTTAAAGTGGTGCTGGGCTGGCTGCAACCTGATCTCATCCCAACGCGGTGAAACAACGCGGTCTGCAAATCCGTAAATAGACGACTAGAAAACCCTAAAAGACGTGCATAGGAGCCGCGATGATTTTGACAGCACATTTTGATTCAGTTTTAGTCATAGTCTTTTGAATAACATTCTTTTAGTTGTAGTCATATTTTAGTCATCTGAAATGTTTTACTGTTAGTCTAGTTTTAGTTGACTAAATATCATAAGATTATAGTCGACTAAATCTACAGTTGATTTAGTCGACTATAATGTATTTTGCCGGTGCCTTGATGGCGGCATAATGGCTGATTTTACACTTGGCTGTACACTTGGTGCGTGTTGTGAGCTTGTAGATCGGCTATTTTCAAAGCACAACACATGAGCGCAAACAAACATAAAATGACTTGTCTTTTAGTTCTACTGGATCTCTTCTCCACTAGTCCCTCACTAACATTTTAGTCTAGTTTTTATTTGTTGACGAAATTGTCAATATATTTAGTCTTAGTTTTAGTCGCCATAGCTTAGTTTTTATTTAGTTTTTATTTAGTTTTCGTCAGTGAATAAAAGTATTCGACAAACATTTTTCATCGTAGTTTTAGTCGACGAAATCAACACTAGAATCCCCTCCATTGACTTTGTTACGTTTTGGACCATGACGGAGGAGTGCAGTCTCAAACGAACTGGAGCCACAAGAGGGACCACCGCGCGAGCTAAAGCGGACGAGTTGCCGTGCCGAAACGTTGCGACGTTCGCTTGAGCCTCCTCAGCGCCGTCCGGCCCGTCCGAGTTATGTACCGGTAGGCACAGATTGGTAAATCATGTGGTGGGGACTGCTCCGCTTCCGGGTTGTAATCTGTGTTATTTCACCGGCTTCGAATGCTATCAATGCATTGAATGGGAGATTATCACGTTTTATCAGACCATTGAATGGGCGAGTAGGTGACGAGTAGCAGTGTTGACTTTGACAGCATATTTTGATTTAGTTGTAGTCATAGTCTTTTAAATACAATTCCATTTAGTTTCAGTCATATTTTAGTCATCTGAAAAGTTTTACTGTTAGTCTAGTTTTAGTCGACTAAATCTACAGTTTGATTTAGTCGACTAAAATGTATTTTGGCGGTGCCTCGATGGAGCCGATCTACAAGCTCACAACGCGTCGCAGCTTGTAGATCTGCTATTTTCAGAGCGCAACACCCGAGCGTCTTTTAGTTCTATTGGATCTCTTCTCCACTCGTCCCTCACTAACATTTTAGTCTAGTTTGTATTTGTTGATGAAATTGACAACATATGTAGTCTTAGTTTTAGTCATCATAGCTTATTTATTTTTGTTTTTATCACGTTTTCGTCAGTCAAAAAAGGTAGTCGGTATACTGACCTACCCGCGATTTATCAGACCATTCATTTGGCGTAATCAGGAGCTACTGACCTACTCGGAGGCAGAGCAGTCCCCACAACATGATTTATGATTCTGTCCCTATCGGTACATAACTCTATCGGTACATAACTCTATTGGTACATAACTCTATCGGTACATAACTCTATCGGTACATAACTCTATCGGTACATAACTCTATCGGTACATAACTCTATCGGTACATAACTCTATCGGTACATAACTCTATCGGTACATAACTCTATCGGTACATAACTCGGACGGCGATGAGTAAGCTCAAGTGAACGTCACAACGTTTGGGACGGCAACTCGCTCGCTTTAGCTCACTCAGTGGTCCCTCACATGGCTCCAGTTTGCTTGAGACTGCTGTGTGCCTCCGTCATGGTCCCAAACCCAAACCAAAACTGGACTATTTAAGTCATCTCCGTCGGTAGGTCAGTATTGATAACACCCAATGAATGGTCTGATAAATCGCGGGTAGGTCAATATGTCTCCTACTTCGCCCATCCAATGGTCTGATAAAACGTGATAATCTCCCATTCGATGCATTGATAGCATCCGAATGGAGTGTTTATTTCACCGTGGGATTCGCGGCTCCTATGCACGGCTTTTGTGGTTTCCTAGCCGTGTTGTTTCACTGTGTTGTGAGTAGATCAGGCTGGTTTAAGACCTGAGGCGATTCTTTAAAAAAATCTAAATCCTAACAGCTTTTTTTTTTTTTTATCCAAAACATTTCTTTTCAAGATTTTTCAAAAATAGCAGATCTACAAGCTCATAGCGCGGCACTCGGTGCCACGCTATGAGCTTGTAGATCTGCTACTTTTGAATAGCCAAAAAAATCTAAAGTGACACAGATGCGTTCCAGGTCTTAATTGGTTTAAATCATGTCTGAAAATACAATTAAATGACATGAATGCAAAACAAGTCTATGAAGCTATCTATGAGATCTATGAAAACATTTAATATGCAACATCCTTTTATAGAATATCTAGTGGGGGGTCCCTGCTTTATCTCTCAGCTAAGGGGTCCTTGGCCTGAAAAACATTGACTCAAAACAAAGTATATTTGTTTAGATTATTTTGCACTCAATAAAATGTATTTTGTATACATTTGTTAAAAGTTTCAAATTAATTATATCTAAATGCTTTTTTGTTTGTTTTTCAGTTGGTATAGAATACATAACTACTTATTGTTTTAATCCAATTATCTGCTATAACCAAGCTCCTTTAGAAGACAGTAGAGTAGACAGTGTTCGGCCCTTTTCTACAGAACCGTAGAGTTCTTTGTTTATAGCTGCAGACCATTACAACAAACTAATTAGTGACAGGAAACCGTGCTCTGACATTCTCTAATTATATCATAAAAAAAACCACTGTTCAATAACACATTTTGCACAGAACGCAAGGTTCTTTACAAGCCCTACTGGCACTGTGTCTGCGTGTGTCTGCGTGTGCGCGTGTGCGTGTGCGTGTGTGCGTGTGTGCGTGTGCGTGTGTGCGTGTGTGTGTAGTTATAAATGTGTACAGCTATCATGTCCAATTAGTGCTGCAGGTAAAGAAGGTAAACAAAGAAGACAACTTTCAGTGAAGGGACATTAAGTCTCGCTGGAAACTTATCAAATTAGCACAAAGCAACGGCAAAACACACACACACACACACACACACACACACACACACACACACACACACACACACACACACACACACACACACACACACACACACACACACACACACACACACACACACACACACACACACACACACACACACCTGTTACAGGAAAATCATATCCTTTACATTATTACTAGGACATAAGGCGGCAAATGGTGCATTTCCCCCCCTGGGTATTTCATAGCATGCTGTGTGCATTTTAAAGGGGTATTACATGTAGTTCATGGTACTGCATAAACTAACTATACAGCGGAATACATTAAACATGTCAGGCTGCATTAGGCTGACCTCAGAGCGGACCAGGCTATAAGACTTTGTCATGTCAAGGACCCCCAAATTGACACATATTAGCCCGCGGACCCCCATTTGAAAAGATAAGCCAGGGACCCCCATAAGAGAAGATTTGTACAGCTCTAGCTGTAAAAAAAAATATTTCAAGGACCCCCAGTTTGACATGCATTAGGCTACGGACGGACCCCCATTCAATTGCATTTCTATCCCTGGGACCCCAATTTATATTGTAAAATCAATGTTAATTTAACTCTGAGAGTGTACAAAAGGAACCAAATTTGTACACTCTCAGAGTTACAGACCCATAAGGGTCCATTTGGTTCCTATCCATCATTTAGCTGGGGACCCCCTGGAACCCCCTCAAGTACCCCTGGGGGTCCCCGGACCACAATGCTATAAGCAACACAGCTGCAGCTAATCAAACTAGAAAAATTGCTCCTCGGAGCACAGGTCTCCGCCAGGTCAGGTAGGTTATTGTGGCCTCCTGGTGGCGCTATAACACGCCAATGTGAAAAGGGTGGCATTTCTTCCTCGGCCTAGTGGGAGTGTGCGTGCATAATTTCACAGAAATTGCATGCTGTGTTCATGATTTGAGACGTTTTGTTCAAAACGGACCAATCCTGCAAACTTTGGAAGCCAACCTTAGCCAATCAGGATGGAATATGAAATATCGGACAGATCCGTCTTGATCACATGACTATAGAGATACTGTGTGAAGATGACTTTGTCAAGATTACTTTTATCCCCTGAGCAAGCAGGCTGAGGGGGTCTTTTAGCTCAATGGTAAAAATGTCTGCACCTGCGCAGGAAACCGGGTTCAAATCCGGGGTAGAAGAGAAAAGTTACATAGTGCTGTTTTAACCCCAAGAGTCCATATTCTGACGGAAACACAACGTGTTGCAACTTTGTAGAATTGCCACGATGACAAGTCCACGATACGATATTTATCACAATGTAAAGATATCAGTGGTGGAAAAAGTACTCACTTTTGTTACTTAAGTAAAAGTATCAATACTGCAATGTAGAAATACGTAAATAAGTAAAAGTCCAGAATTCAAAATTTACTTGAGTAAAAGTAGAAAAGTATTGGTTTCAAAATGTACTTAAAGTACCAAAAGAATAAAGTACTCATTATGCAGAATGTCCCATTTCTCAAGTTTTCAAATGTATAAAAGGTAGACTTCTTTTGAAAAAAAAAGATCTACAAGCTCACAATGCGTCGCATTGTAGATCGGCTATTTTCAAATGGCCGAAATATGGATGAAGTGATTCATATATGTTTTGCAATAATAATCAAACATAATGAATTAAAGTTTTCAAGTAATTGTAGTGGAGTAAAAGTACAATATTTTCTCTGAGATGTTGTGGAGTAGAAGTAAAAGTACAATATTTTCCTCTGAGATGTAGTGGAGTAGAAGTAAAAGTACAATATTTTCCTCTGAGTTGTAGTGGAGTAGAAGTAAAAGTACAATATTTTCCTCTGAGTTGTAGTGGAGTAGAAGTAAAAGTACAATATTTTCCTCTGAGATGTAGTGGAGTAGAAGTAAAAGTACAATATTTTCCTCTGAGATGTAGTGGAGTAGAAGTAAAAGTACAATATTTTCTCTGAGATGTAGTGGAGTAGAAGTAAAAGTACAATATTTTCCTCTGAGATGTAGTGGAGTAGGAGTAAAAGTACAGAAAATTGGAAACACAGTGTTTGACTATAAACACCCAACTGATTCTTTGTTGTCAGAATATAGCAGAACCACCAGCCCACGACACATTTCACTGCAATCTGTTGTGGGCTCTGCTTCATTCTCATTAGCTCCTGATTACATAAAACAGGCTCTGCTTCATTCTCATTAGCTCCTGAT
>NC_139959.1:41390828-41410158 GCF_963454915.1 Gymnoscopelus microlampas | reverse complement strand
GTTTTACTCCAGACTGGGGTTCAGGCCGGACATGGTATTGTTTCTGTATGAGGGGCCGTTTAGGCCAAAAATAATGAAACACTTTCACACACGCTAACGAGACAGTCTTATACTTACTACTGAAATGCTTTTACATTCAATTTTGAGACACTTTCACACACGCTGATGAGACACTCTTACATATACTACTGAAATGATATACGTTCAATATTGAAGCACTTGCACACTCACTACTGAAACACTCTCACATACATACATACTTTGTAAATCGATGCACGTTCATATATAAAACTTTATACATACTCAACTGAACACTTACGCATACATATGAGAAACACATACACATACATATATACTTCTGTGTCATATACACATGCATACGAAATGCTTGCACGCATACAAGTTAAACATTTATACATTTATATCTGAAACACTCACACATACACATATGAAAAGGCTGCATGTATATTGCTGAACACTTGTACATTTACAACTGAATTTCTTGTATATTATTACAAACTAAAATGAAAACTTTAGATGCATGTGCAAGCCTTTCACATGTATTCATACGAGTAATTTCAGTAGTATGTATAAATAAATTCAATAATATATACACATAATTTCAGTGATATGTATAAGTGAGTTCGGTATAATGTATAAAAGAGTTTCACATGTATTCATACAAGTGATTTCAGTAGTATGTATAAATGATTTCAATAACATACATACACATCATTTCATTATAATGTATACAAGAGTTTCACATGTATTCATACAAGTGATTTCAGTAGTATGTATAAATGATTTCAATAGTATATATACATCATTTCAATAGCATGTATAGATCATTTCACTATTATGTATACAATAATTTCACATGTACGCATACAAGAAATCTCAGTAGCATACGGAAGTGGTTTCAAGGTGACCCTTGCGACCCCAAGTAGTACAGCAGATTAATGGCATTACAAAAGAATCGTTCCCTTTGTGATGCCAGCATGTAATTTGGCACAGATACTCTCTAAGGGCCACTCTTATGGAAAAAGGCGCTGGCCACTAAAAAATCCAAGATGGCGCCCATTCTTTTCAAGATGGCCGCTACCTTAGCAGAGAAGATAGTGATATAATCTTTCAGGTTGTGATACAAGGATGAAATTCGGCAGACATACTTTGTAAGGGTCACTCTTATGGAAAAAGTAACTGGCCACTCAAAAATCCAAGATGGCGACGATTTTTTTCAAGATGGCCACCAGCTTAGCGGAGCAGTTAGTGATATAATCTTTCAGGTTATGATACAAGGATGAAATTTGGCACACATACTCTATAAGGGCCACTCTTATGGAAAAAGGGGCTGCCCACTAAAAATCCAAGATGGCAACCATTTTTTAAGATGGCTGCCACCTTAGCAGAGCAGACAGTGATATAATCTTTTAGGTTGTGATACAAGGATGAAACTTGGCACAAATACTCTTCAAGGTCCACTCTTATGAAAAGGAGAGCTGACCACCCCAAAAATTCAACATGGCCGCCAGTCAAGGTGACTTCCAGGAGTTGTACCACTGTCTTACAGTATATAGCTTATTATAATAGAGTGAATGTCATTGCGCAACCAGGGCACTATTGTGGCATCACTGCTGTGTAACTCAGTGTCAGCTAATCTAGTTTTACTAGTACTGTAGTAATAGTATAGCTTATCAGTGTCCTAAATGCTAGTTTTACTAATACTGTAGTAATAGTATAGCTTATCAGTGTCCCAAATGCTGTCTAACAGCTCCGGTCAATTAGCTAGTAATAGTTAGTAGATGTAGTTAGATACCCGTGCCTGAATTGACAGGGCGTGCCAGCACGGAAGAGCCGAGCCAAGGGTAAGCGGGGCTATTCATGACTTGTATCTATACTTACCCGGAAGGTGAATAGATCACATGGGACTTAAATGGCACTGGATGAATGATCGGGCTAGGTGCTAGGTGTGTTGGTGCTTTACTCTACTGCACAACAAGCAGCCTGAAATATGGTCTCTCTCCAACATCATCCCAGTGCCTACAGCTGGAGACCTCTCAAAGCCTGACAACTACAGAGGCATCAGCTTGACATGTATCACCGCAAAGGTGTACAACAGAATGATACTAAACAGGATTCGGCAGGCCATCGACCCTCACCTGAGAGAGAACCAAAATGGCTTTCTGGAGGGGAAAAGTACATAACCCAGATCTTGGCCCTAAGGAGATTGATAGAGGAGGTGAAGAAGGATAACCTGACTGCTGTACTATGCCTCATAGACTTAAAAAAGGCATTTGATTCCATCCACAGAGGCACCTGAACGATTATATCACTACCTGCTCCGCTAAGGTGGCAGCCATCTTAAAAAATGGTTGCCATCTTGGATTTTTTGTGGCCAGCCCCTTTTTCCATAAGAGTGGCCCTTATAGAGTATGTGTGCCAAATTTCATCCTTGTATTACAACCTGAACGATTATATCACTATATGCTCCACTAAGGTGGCAGCCATCTTAAAAAATGGTTGCCATCTTGGATTTTTAGTGGCCAGCCCCTTTTTCCATAAGAGTGACCCTTACAGAGTATGTGTGCCAAATGTCATCCTTGTATCACAACCTGAAAGATTATATCACTAACTGCTTCGCTAAGGTGGTGGCCATCTTGGAAAAAATGGTCGCCATCTTGGATTTTTGATCGGCCACTGCTTTTTTCCATAAGAGTGGCCCTTACAAAGTATTTGTGCCAAATTTCATTCTTGTATCACAACCTGAAAGATTATATCACTATCTGCTCAGCTAAAGTGGCCGTCTTGAAAAAAATGGTCGCCATCTTGGATTTTTGAGTGACCAGCGCCTTTTTCCATAAGAGTGACCCTTACAGAGTATGTGTGCCAAATTTCATCCTTGTATCACAACCTGAAAGATTATATCACTATCTTCTCTGCTAAGGTAGCGGCCATCTTGAAAAGAATGGGCGCCATCTTGGATTTTTTAGTGGCCATCGCCTTTTTCCATAAGAGTGGCCCTTAGAGAGTATCTGTGCCAAATTACATGCTGGCATCACAAAGGGAACGATTCTTTTGTAATGCCATTAATCTGCTGTACTACTGGGGTCACAAGGGTCACCTTGAAACCACTTCCGTATGCTACTGAGATTTCTTGTATGCGTACATGTGAAATTATTGTATACATAATAGTGAAATGATCTATATATGCTATTGAAATGATGTATATATACTATTGAAATCATTTATACATACTACTGAAATCACTTGTATGAATACATGTGAAACTCTTGTATACATTATAATGAAATGATATGTATGTATGTTATTGAAATCATTTATACATACTACTGAAATCACTTGTATGAATACATGTGAAACTCTTTTATACATTATACCGAACTCACTTATACATATCACTGAAATTATGTGTATATATTATTGAATTTATTTATACATACTACTGAAATTACTCGTATGAATACATGTGAAAGGCTTGCACATGCATCTAAAGTTTTCATTTTAGTTTGTAATAATATACAAGAAATTCAGTTGTAAATGTACAAGTGTTCAGCAATATACATGCAGCCTTTTCATATGTGTATGTGTGAGTGTTTCAGATATAAATGTATAAATGTTTAACTTGTATGCGTGCAAGCATTTCGTATGCATATGTATATGACACACATGTGTATGTGTTTCTCATATGTATGCGTAAGTGTTCAGTTGAGTATGTATAAAGTGTCATATATGAACGTGCATCGATTTACAAAGTATGTATGTATGTGAGAGTGTTTCAGTAGTGAGTGTGCAAGTGTTTCAATATTGAACGTATATCATTTCAGTAGTATATGTAAGAGTGTCTCATCAGCGTGTGTGAAAGTGTCTCAAAATTGAATGTAAAAGCATTTCAGTAGTAAGTATAAGACTGTCTCGTTAGCGTGTGTGAAAGTGTTTCATTATTTTTGGCCTAAACGGCCCCTCATATTTCTGTTTGAACAGCAGCAGTGAGTCAATGAGAAGCAGAGACTGTTTTATGTAATCAGGAGCTAATGAGAATGAAGCAGAGCCCACAACAGATTGCAGTGAAATGTGTCGTGGGCTGGTGGGTCTGCTATATTCTGACAACAAAGAATCAGTTGGGTGTTTATAGTCAAACACTGTATTTCCAATTTTCTGTACTTTTACTTCTACTCCACTACATCTCAGAGGAAAATATTGTACTTTTACTTCTACTCCACTACATCTCAGAGAAAATATTGTACTTTTACTTCTACTCCACTACATCTCAGAGAAAATATTGTACTTTTACTCCACTACAATTACTTGAAAACTTTAATTCATTATGTTTGATTATTATTGCAAAACATATATGAATCACTTCATCCATATTTCGGCCATTTGAAAATAGCCGATCTACAATGCGACGCATTGTGAGCTTGTAGATCTTTTTTTTTTTTCAAAAGAAGTCTACCTTTTTTTAAGTACATTTTGAAACCAATACTTTTCTACTTTTACTCAAGTAAATTTTGAATTCTGGACTTTTACTTATTTACGTTTTTCTACATTGCAGTATTGATACTTTTACTTAAGTAACAAAAGTGAGTACTTTTTCCACCACTGATATCTTTACATTGTGATAAATATCGTATCGTGGACTTGTCATCGTGGCAATTCTACAAAGTTGCAACACGTTGTGTTTCCGTCAGAATATGGACTCTTGGGGTTAAAACAGCACTATGTAACTTTCCTCTTCTACCCCGGATTTGAACCCGGTTTCCTGCGCAAGTGCAGACATTTTTACCATTGAGCTTGACAAAGTCATCTTGACGCAGTATCTCTATAGTCATGTGATCAAGACGGATCTGTCCGATATTTCATATTCCATCCTGATTGGCTAAGGTTGGCTTCCAAAGTTTGCAGGATTGGTCCGTTTTGAACAAAACGTCTCAAATCATGAACACAGCATGCAATTTCTGTGAAAATGTGCACGCACACTCCCACTAGGCCGAGGAAGAAATGCCACCCTTTTCACATTGGCGTGTTATAGCGCCACCAGGAGGCCACAATAACCTACCTGACCTGGCGGAGACCTGTGCTCCGAGGAGCACTTTTTCTAGTTTGATTAGCTGCAGCTGTGTTGCTTATAGCATTGGTTCTCAAAGTGGGGTCCGGGGACCCCCAGGGGTACTTGAGGGGGTTCCAGGGGGTCCCCAGCTAAATGATGGATAGGAACCAAATGGACCCTTATGTGTCTGTAACTCTGAGAGTGTACAAATGGAACCAAATGGACCCGTTAGGGTCCATTTGGTTCCATTTGTACACTCTCAGAGTTAAATGAACATTGATTTTACAATATAAATTGGGGTCCCAGGGATAGAAATGCAATTGAATGGGGGTCCGTCCGTCCAGCCTAATGCATGTCAAACTGGGGGTCCTTGAAATATTTTTTTTTTACAGCTAGAGTTGTAAAAATCTTCTCTTATGGGGGTCCCTGGCTTATCTTTTCAAATGGGGGTCCGCGGGCTAATAAGTGTCAATTTGGGGGTCCTTGACATGACAAAGTGTTATAGCCTGGTCCGCTCTGAAGTCAGCCTAATGCAGCCTGACATGTTTAATGTATTCCGCTGTATAGTTAGTTTATGCAGTACCATGAACTACATGTAATACCCCTTTTAAAATGCACACAGCATGCTATGAAATACCCAGGGGGGGAAACGCACCATTTGCCGCCTTATGTCCAGTAATAATGTAAAGGATATGATTTTCCTGTAACAGGTGTGTGTGTGTGTGTGTGTGTGTGTGTGTGTGTGTGTGTGTGTGTGTGTGTGTGTGTGTGTGTGTGTGTGTGTGTGTGTGTGTGTGTGTGTGTGTGTGTGTGTGTGTGTGTGTGTGTGTGTGTGTGTTGCCGTTGCTTTGTGCTAATTTGATAAGTTTCCAGCGAGACTTAATTTCCCTTCACTGAAAGTTGTCTTCTTTGTTTACCTTCTTTACCTGCAGCACTAATTGGACATGATAGCTGTACACATTTATAACTACACACACACACACACACACACACACGCACACACACACACGCACACACACACACACACGCACACACGCATATACACACGCAGACACAGTGCCAGTAGGGCTTGTAAAGAACCTTGCGTTCTGTGCAAAATGTGTTATTGAACAGTGTTTTTTTTTTTATTATATAATTAGAGAATGTCAGAGCACGGTTTCCTGTCACTAATTAGTTTGTTGTAATGGTTCTGCAGCTATAAACAAAGAACTCTACGGTTCTGTAGAAAAGGGCCTAACACTGTCTACTCTCCAGTCTTCTAAAGGAGCTTGGTTATAGCAGATAATTGGATTAAAACAATAAGTAGTTATGTTCCTATACCAACTGAAAAACAAACAAAAAAGCATTTAGATATAATTGATATGAAACTTTTAACAAATATATACATTAAATACATTTTATTGAGTGCAAAATAATCTAAACAAATATACTTTGTTTTGAGTCAATGTTTTTTTCAGGCCAAGGACCCCTTAGCTGAGAGAGAGATAAAGCAGGGACCCCCCACTAGATATTGTATAAAAGGACGTTGCAGATTAAACGTTTTCATAGATCTCATAGATAGCTTCATAGACTTGTTTTGCATTCATGTAATTGAATTGTATTTTCAGACATGATTTAGACCAATTAAGACCTGGAACGCATCTGTGTCACTTTAGATTTTTTCGGCTATTCAAAAGTAGCAGATCTACAAGCTCATAGCGCGGCACCGAGTGCCACGCTATGAGCTTGTAGATCTGCTATTTTTGAAAAATCTTGAAAAAAAATGTTTTGGATAAAATAAAATAAAAGCTGTTAGGATTTAGATTTTTTTAAAGAATCGCCTCAGGTCTTAAACCAGCCTGATCTACTCACAACACAGTGAAACAACACGGCTAGGAAACCACAAAAGCCGTGCATAGGAGCCGCGAATCCCACGGTGAAATAAACACCCCATTCGGATGCTATCAATGCATCGAATTATGCAAAGATTATCACGTTTTCTCAGACCATTGGATGGGCGAAGTAGGAGACATATTGACCTACCCGCGATTTATCAGACCATTCATTGGGTGTTATCAAGACATACTGACCTACCGACGGAGATGACTTAAATAGTCCAGTTTTGGTTTTGGTTTGGGACCATGACGGAGGCACACAGCAGTCTCAAGCAAACTGGAGCCATGTGAGGGACCACTGAGTGAGCTAAAGCGAGCGAGTTGCCGTCCCAAACGTTGTGACGTTCACTTGAGCTTACTCATCGC
This sequence comes from Gymnoscopelus microlampas, assembly GCF_963454915.1. Lineage (NCBI taxonomy): Eukaryota > Metazoa > Chordata > Actinopteri > Myctophiformes > Myctophidae > Gymnoscopelus > Gymnoscopelus microlampas. The sequence goes on along the minus strand of NC_139959.1, from coordinate 41,402,850 downwards.
CGTCCGAGTTATGTACCGATAGAGTTATGTACCGATAGAGTTATGTACCGATAGAGTTATGTACCGATAGAGTTATGTACCGATAGAGTTATGTACCGATAGAGTTATGTATCGATAGAGTTATGTACCGATAGAGTTATGTACCGATAGAGTTATGTACCGATAGAGTTATGTACCGATAGAGTTATGTACCGATAGAGTTATGTATCGATAGAGTTATGTACCGATAGAGTTATGTACCGATAGAGTTATGTACCGATAGAGTTATGTACCGATAGGGACAGAATCATAAATCATGTTGTGGGGACTGCTCTGCCTCCGAGTAGGTCAGTAGCTCCTGATTACGCCAAATGAATGGTCTGATAAATCGCGGGTAGGTCAGTATATCGACTACCTTTTTTGACTGACGAAAACGTGATAAAAACAAAAATAAATAAGCTATGATGACTAAAACTAAGACTACATATGTTGTCAATTTCATCATCAAATACAAACTAGACTAAAATGTTAGTGAGGGACGAGTGGAGAAGAGATCCAATAGAACTAAAAGACGCTCGGGTGTTGCGCTCTGAAAATAGCAGATCTACAAGCTGCGACGCGTTGTGAGCTTGTAGATCGGCTCCATCGAGGCACCGCCAAAATACATTTTAGTCGACTAAATCAAACTATAGATTTAGTCGACTAAAACTAGACTAACAGTAAAACTTTTCAGATGACTAAAATATGACTGAAATTAAATGGAATTGTATTTAAAAGACTATGACTACAAATAAATCAAAATATGCTGTCAAAGTCAACACTGCTACTCGTCACCTACTCGCCCATTCAATGGTCTGATAAAACGTGATAATCTCCCATTCAATGCATTGATAGCATTCGAAGCCGGTGAATTAACACGGATTGCAACCCGGAAGCGGAGCAGTCCCCACCACATGATTTACCAATCTGTGCCTACCGGTACATAACTCGGACGGGCCGGACGGCGCTGAGGAGGCTCAAGCGAACGTCGCAACGTTTCGGCACGGCAACTCGTCCGCTTTAGCTTGCGCGGTGGTCCCTCTTGTGGCTGCACTCCTCCGTCATGGTCCAAAACGTAACAATGGAGGGGATTCTAGTGTTGATTTCGTCGACTAAAACTATGACGAAAAATGTTTGTCGACTACTTTTATTCACTGACGAAAACTAAATAAAAACTAAATAAAAATTAAGCTATGATGACTAAAACTAAGACTAAATATATTGACAATTTCGTCAACAAATAAAAACTAGACTAAAATGTCAGTGAGGGACTAGTGGAGAAGAGATCCAGTAGAACTAAAAGACAAGTCATTTTATGTTTGGTTGCGCTCATGTGTTGTGCTTTGAAAATAGCCGTTCTACAAGCTCACAACACGCACCAAGTGTGCAGCCAAGTGTAAAATCAGCCATTATGCCGCCATCAAGGCACCGGCAAAATACATTATAGTCGACTAAATCAACTGTAGATTTAGTCGACTATAATCTTATGATATTTAGTCAACTAAAACTAGACTAACAGTAAAACATTTCAGATGACTAAAATATAACTCAAACTAAAAGAATGTTGTTCAAAAGACTATGACTAAAACTGAATCAAAATGTGCTGTCAAAATCACCGCGGCTCCTATGCACGTCTTTTAGGGTTTTCTAGTCGTCTATTTACGGATTTGCAGTCTGCGTTGTTTCACCGCGTTGGGATGAGATCAGGTTTCAGCCAGCCCAGCACCACTTTAAACCGTCAATACTTAGTAAACTTTACCTTCCACTATATGTACTTGGTCTGCTCTTTTTCCCCCCTCTACACCAAACCTCTTTCCCGAAAATAACGCCTTCGCTATTCGTTATTTTTTTGGTTTAAGTTATCCTCAGAACAGGGATGCTAGGGTTCAAGTGGTTAATGTAAAACATAGTAAATCCTACACAAAGATTTGGCGGCCCCCCTGTAGTAAGTCTGAGGACCCCCTAGGGGTCCCGGACCCCCTGTTGAACCCACCCCGGGTATACAGGTTGGACTGGAATCAGGTTGGACTTGGAATGTAACATGGGCCATTCAGCCCAATCCATGTACACAGGCCTGTATTTCAGGACTATGAGCAGTGGTGGAAAGTAACTAAGTACATTTACTTAAGTACTGTACTTAAGTACAATTTTGAGGGATTTGTACTTTCCAATTTCCAATACTTTTACTTCTACTCCACTACATCTCAGAGGCAAATATTGTACTTTTACTCCACTACAATTATTTGAAAACTTTAGTTACTAGTTACTTTTCAAATATAAATTATGATATTATGAAACACACATTAACCACTTTATCCCTAGTGTATACCTAGGCTATTTGAAAATAGCAGATCTACAAGCTCACGTTGTCAGCTTGTAGATTTGCTATTTTCAAACATTTTAGTACTTTTACTTTGGTACTTTAAGTACATTTTGATGCCAATACTTTTGTACTTTTACTCAAGTAAATTTTGAATTCTGGACTTTTACTTGTAACAGAGTATTTCTATATTACAGTATTGGTACTTTTACTTAAGTAAAGAATTTGAGTACTTTTCCCACCACTGACTATGAGTAAACAAGTAAACAAAATGTTCAGTCAATTAGTTTGCCTGAATAGAAGTCACTGTAGGGTGGAGTGATGATGCACTTCTGGACTGCAGCTGTGTCAATATTTCAATTAGATTAATTTATTTTTCTGTTTTCTTTCTCTTTGTCTGCGTCTCCAGACATGCAATCATCCACACTGAAAGTGCCTTAGCCCATCCAGACCGGGAACGCATCTGTGTGTCATTTTAAGATGTCTTTGGCTATGTGCCACGCTATGAGGTTGTAGATCGTCTATTTTTGAAAAATTGTGAAAATGTGGGCAAATCTTTGAATAAATATACTTTTTTAAAGCAGAACTTTTTTAACTCAATTCTTTGCTTCTGGTGGGGGTCCCTGGAACAACATATTTTGAGATGGCGGTCCGCGGCGAAATACATATCGTTTTGGGTGGTCCTTGACATGAAAAAGTGTGAGAACCACTGATATTATAGCAACATACGTTTTTCCCCAAAAACTGTTAGGATTTAGAAGACATTTGTAGAATCCCCCAGAAGCAAAGATTTGGGTTAAAAATGTTCGCTTTAAAAACATATATATTCAAAGATTCGCACAAATGTTCATGATTTCTTTTAAAAAATAGCAGATCTACAAGCTCATAGCGCGGCACTCGGTGCCGCGCTATAAGCTTGTATATCTACTATTTTTGAATAGCCAAAGAAAATCTAAAAACGACAGATATGCTTTCCCGGTCTCAGTGGGTTAGATGCTGCCAAAAAACCTGGCAAGTCAGACAATTTGGTTCCGTTCCCCAGGCTCTCCCTCTTGCCAAATTGTGCGTAGCCTCTATTGCCTGATGCTTCTTTGCCAACTTATGTTTGTCAAACTATTTTCAGCCTCTCTTCTTCACTCTGAGAGTGTTTCAGACCGTTTCTCTTTCTTCGTCTAGCTATAGCCCACCGCCTGCCCCTCTTCTTCTTCTTCTTCTTCCTCCTCCGCCTGCGTAGAGGAGAGAGAGTTACCACTGCTGTGTACCCCCCAATACATAAAGTCCTGTTGTAGCCGCTGGTCCTTCGAATCGGTGATGCTGATGATGCGCTGAGGAACGGATCCTTCTGATATATTCTGTCTGAGCGATGATGATGATGGTGATGGTGATGATGATGATGGTGATGGTGATGGTGATGCACGGTACAGGGGGATACTGAGAGAGAGAGAGAGAGAGGGATAGACAGAGAGAAAGAGGGAGGGAGAGAGAGACACACACGACACACACACACACACACACACACACACACACACACACACACACACACACACACAGAAGGGGAGAGAGAGAGCGAGAGAGACTGTGTGCGTGAGAGAGAGAGAGAGAGAGAGAGAGAGAGAGAGAGAGAGAGAGAGAGAGAGAGATACGCACGCACACGGGCGCACACACACAGTGACACAGAGAGAGAGAGAGAGAGAGAGAGATAGAGAGAGAGAGAGAGAGAGAGCACCGCATCTCATCTCTCTACCATCGCGGTGCGCATTTACGCGCGGCTCGGCTCAGTTGTGTGTCTCATCCAGACTAAAAGGGTTTTGCGGAGCAGCAGGAATAATACCTTTATATTTATGACAACTTTGACCTGAGTGTGTGTGTGTGTGTGTGTATGTCAGTGTGTGTTGTTGTTGTTTATGTTGTGTGTTGTGTTACCGTGTGTGTGTGTGTGTGTGTGTGTGTGTGTGTGTGGAGGGACCAGCAACTTTTATGATCCTGCATTCCGTAGAGAGGAGGAGAAGTTATTCATCTCAATCTGGTGAGTGGAGCATCAATTACCACATAGGCTACCTTGTAGATCTGATATTTTTGAAAATAGCAGATCTACAAGCTCATAGCGCACACTGTGAGCTTGTAGATCTGATATTTTCAAAAACCGTGAACATATGTGCAAACCTTTGAATTTATTCGATATTTTTTGAGCTAACATTTTTAACTCAACTATTTGCTTCTGGGGGTCCCTGGAACAACATTTTTGAGAATGGGGTCCGCGGCCAAATAGATACCATTGTGGGGGTCCTTGATATTTAATGTATAGTTTATATATGCATAAGTATAGCCTTTGGATCAAGCCTATATCATAGATGTATTTTATCAATCAGATTGAAGATATAATACATTTGTGATAGCCTAGTCTTGACACAAAGTGGTTGTAATCCTGATTGTGTCCTGATTTATTGATTGAATGCTTAATTAACACTTTGCCCCCCAAAAAAGCACATAGTACATTTCTATATAATACTTAAAGGATTGAATGGTTTGGTGCTATTTTTTAACATGTCCATGCATTGAATACTAGGACCCCAATGGAAACAAGACCGCGAGGACTTTTTTAGTGTTTTAATCTTTTTAGACAAAGTGTTTGACTGTAGGTACTCTGCTGTTATTTTTAACATTTCTGTCTAATGAAATATTCAATCAATCAAACAAACCACAAGAAAGCACTGTGGCTTTATGGTTATATTTATAGTTCTAGTTGTATGTAGGTATGTATGCATTATGCTTAAATATAGGCTATGTCCTCTATGCCAGTGGTTTTCAACCAGTGGTCCGGGGACCACCAGTGGTCCTTGAGAGAGTAGGCTACCAGGGGGTCCCCAGCAAAAATAGTTAATAGCGTCACAATCATTTTTAACCACTTAGCTTTGGGCTATTCCAAAATAGCAGATATACAAGCTCACAGCGCGGCACCGAGTGCCGCGCTGTGAGCTTGTAGATCTGCTATTTTTTGAAAAACCTTGAAAAAAACTGTGCATATCTTTGAACATTTATAGTTTTTTAAAGCAAAAATTAACTGATATATCTTTGCTTCTGGGGGGTCCCTGGCACAAAAAAACATTTTCAATTGGGGGTCCGCGGCCAAATGTATATCAATAGGGGTCCCTGGCTTGAAAAAAAGCTTGAAAACCACTGCTCTATGCATAAAGCATAAGCAGGGTCTCGGAAACTAACGGTTCATTGTAACGGCTCATTCTAACGGCTCATTCCGCTGTTCGCTCCGCTCCTCGCTTCATGCTGTTCACAGTGATTAGTATTCCACGGACACAGGTTTCTGCTGCGGCGAGATGTTTAGCCTGTACTGTCTGTCTGTCTGTCGTCTTTATGTCGCCCTGGGCTTCTTCATGATGATCATCATGATGATGCCATCACACACTGGCCTGTCTGTCTCCCTCCTTGTCTTCTGTCTCCTATTATACCCCTTTTAAAACCCCTTAAAGAAGTGGAAGTTGACGAGATTAAAATAATAATGCCTTCATTATTTATTCCATCGCGGTCGGAACGAACGTCCTCTTTCAGTCAGAGAGTGAATGATCTGGTGAAACACTCTCCTATCGGAACCTTGATCTCTATGTAGCGGAGGGACCAAACGGGGCTATTATAGTGAAACAGGTGCACCTCATGAGGATAACTTTTCTATATTTGTGCATTTGTAGGCTATTATGTTTTCTTTTGGATGCATTTTGTTATTTGTTTTTTTTATGCAAGCCTACAGTTTATTAATTCAACTAGTGCTCACATAGATTAATAGCCTCCTACAAATTGTGTGACTCATTATTATTATTATTATGTAAATGTAATGCCTTACGAGACCGTCAATCATAGATGTATCAAGGCTGTATAAAAAAAAGGCATATTTTGACTTTTTGGGACAATTTTGACCAAACGTCAAGATGTGCCTTGAAAGGGGGGGCAAAAAAGTCACACTATGACTTTTGGGGGAATACATTATGATTCTGTGACTATCGGTACATAACTCGGACAGTGCTGAGTCGGCTCAAAGCGGACTGCACAACGCTCGGCACGGCGACTCGCTTGCTTTAGCCCGCTTGGCGGTGCCTCTAGTGGCTCAAGTCCGGCTTGAGACAGCGCGCCTCCGACGTTTTAACAGTTTTGTTGTCGGATTGTCAAAAAGGCTGAGAACTGGACTTCCGCATTCGCTAATTCATTTGCTAATGTGGAAGTCCCGAAAAGTCATATTGTGCCTTATTTGGCCCCCCCTTCAAGGCACGTGTTGACGTTTGGTCACTAAGTCACAATATTATGCCTTTTGGGGAGTGAGACATTGTTGATTTAATTGAAGTTAAGCTAAGTAACGAGACTAATATAACACAGGACCCCAACGGAAACAAGTGCTTTCTTGGATTTATCCTTTTAGCATCCTTTTGTATGGAACTGCATGCTCTGTGCTTTTTTTGCAAACTTTTAATAAATCAATCAATCAATCAATGAGAGGTGAAAAATGTCACGTTAGAACGCACGCCAAGGCCAGTGAAAACACGTATAGCCTACTAATACGTGCGCTGCCCCTAACTTTGTCCAGAAAGGATGGTAACGCGCAGAAATACGCACCGGCCCATGAAGGATGCAGCGCTGACATTCTATAGTCAGGGAAATACCCAGACATTTAAAGGATCTGAGCGATAAGCGCAGCGTTTCTTCTCCTTTCTCATATCTGCTGCTATTCCCCAGAGAGACATATGGAGCTCTATCTGTCTGTCTGGGCAGCGTAGTGTATAGGGAGCGTGCATGTATAGTCAGTGGTGTAAAGTAACTAAGTACGTTTACTCAAGTACTGTACTTAAGTAGAATTTTGAATTGCTTTTACTTTACTGGAGCATTTCCAATTTTCAATACTTTTACTTCTACTCCACTACATCTCGGATCCAAATATTGTACTTTTACTCCACTACAATTATTTGAAAACTTTAGTTACTAGTTACTTTGCAGATAGAGAGAGGGATAGACAGAGAGAAAGAGGGAGGGAGAGAGAGAGACACACACACACACACACACACACACACACACACACACACACACACACACACACACACACACACACACACACACACACACACACACACACACACACACACACGTGTGTGCAAATTATTACATTTTAGAACATTGTACATTAACCACTTCAGCCCTTTTTTGTATACCTAGGCTATTTGAAAATAGCAGATCTACAAGCTCACAACGTGTCACATTGCGACACGTTGTGAGTTGGTAGATCGGCTATTTTCAAACATGTTAGTACTTTTACTTTTGGTACTTTAAGTACGTTTTGATACCAATACTTTTGTACTTTGACTCAAATAAATGTTTAATTCCAGACTTTTTCTTGTAACAGAGCACTTCTACACTGCAGTCTTGATACTTTTACTTAAGTAAAACATTTGAGTACGTTTTTCCACCACAGTGCATGTATAGGGAAGTGTGCGTTTACAGTGCATGTATACAGTAGGGAAACGTGCGTTTACAGTGCATGTATACAGTAGGGAAACGTGCGTTTACAGTGCATGTATACAGTAGGGAAACGTGCGTTTACAGTGCATGTATACAGTAGGGAAACGTGCGTTTACAGTGCATGTATACAGTAGGGAAGCGTGCGTTTACAGTGCATGTATACAGTAGGGAAGATATGACACAGTCATATAGTATACCAGGTTGCGGCATGGCTATTGCTCATATGGCCTATAGTTGCTTCTTTTCGGCTGGTTCTCCTAGACCTGGTTGTTTATTTTGCTCACTAAACATGGCAACGTTGACAGGCCAAATGATGAACAGCGCCACAGTTCATAGAGATACATACAGTGGCAGCAACACAGTATTGCGGGTCGTCTTTAGATCCCATATTCCGAGAGGACATTGAGCCCTCTTTGGCTAAATGACCAGCCAATGAGGAAAAAGTCACTACTAGCTGGAGTGTAGATAGAGACCAGGTTTGGCAACCTGGTAAAAACTGTATAAAGTTTCAGCTCAGTAGGTATTTTTATATCTTTATCTTATTCCATTGTCGTCTAATGGTAATTGAACTATTTCTGGCGTTTTACAAGAGAGAATTGATAGCTGAGGGCTTTCATAATAATGGGGGAGAATGAGAATTAAATGAACGATTGGATTCTTTTGGTGGTCCCAACAATCAGCTGTTCTGAACGGCTTCATTAATCAGCAGTTTGTTTTATTTGAAAGAATGTTATTAATCATCTCTCCAAAATTCATGGATTTTTAGTTCAAGTACATGTGCCATTCTAAATTGAAATTACTTGCTCTACAAGTAATTAGCAATCACACACACACACACGCACACACGCACGCACGCACGCACGCACGCACTAGCGCGTGTGTGTGTGTGTGTGTGTGTGTGTGTGTGTGTGTGTGTGTGTGTGTGTGAGAGAGGGGGGGGGAGAGGGAGAGAGAAAGAGATAGAGAGAGAGATAGAGAGAGGGGAGGGAGAGAGAGATAGACAGAGAGGGAGGGGGGGAGAGAGAGAGAAACGTTCACACACGCGCGCACGCGCGCACACACACTCGCACGCACGCATACACACGCACGCACACGCATGCTCACACAGACACACACACACACACACACACACACACACACACACACACACACACACACACACACACACAAGGACACGCGCACACACAAGGACGCGCACACACACATGCTCGCTCACACACACACGCTCACACATGCACACGCTCGCATGCACACGCACACACGTGCACACACTCACAATCAATCAAGCCAATTAATCCTTGCCTTCATCTAGTGATGGCAGCCTCCTCTACAGCGCTCATTAGAGGAACGGCTCAGTCACACTAAGCCTGATGTGTCTCTCCAACCTGGCAACCTCTGACATTATCCTCTGAACAACATAATGCGCTGTAGGGAAACCAGCGGTGTAAAGTAACTAAGTACATTTACTGAAGTACTGTACTTAAGTACAATTTTGATACTTTTGGTACTATTTTTTACTACTAAGTATATTTTGATACCATATGCTTTACGTACATGATATCATGGTCAGAAGTAAAATAACACTCAATGTCAGTGGTACGGTAGTTCTGCCTGGAGCACAGGAGCAGAGATCATAGTTATACTGTAACTGAACCATAACAAGATGCTGTACCAAAACAACAGCTATTAGGCCTAGTGGAGACATTTAGGCTCTTACAAGCTGCCCAATATCATAATGTATTGTAGAAGTATTATAAGTGATGATATAATATAAAGGTTAGATACAAGTAGAGGTGTAAAGTAACTAAGTACATTTGTTCAAGTACTGTACTTAACTCTTTCAGTGCCAGAGTATTTTCATAAAGTACTCCCCCAGTGCCAGCAATTTTCGTTTTTTTGTTGTTGTTATTTTGTCATTTAATTTTCAAATAGCTCGTCTATATGCAGTTTTCAACTCATACGACAGTTCTACCAGTAGAGAGCAGCAAATCGAGACATTCATCACCTCGTTGACTCGCTCGCCCCCTCCCAAACAGGCCCACGTCACATCCGGTCATAAACGGATGTGACGTTTTCGACAATCTCTGATCGGGTTAAAATACGATGTTATACACGACTACGATGACTGATCGTCACCCAGACCAAAGAGAATAGACGTGGACCTCTCCGTTTGTGTTGTATACCGTGTGAAAAAACGTGACTTTCCCTATTCTGGCCGAAAATGACCGCGGGAAAAAAATGAGAAACGGAATCTGCGTCATGAAATCGGAACCAAATGAGTCTGAAGGAGTCAGGAAGTGAAAGTGATCATGAGAAATAAACAGAATAGCGCGACCACAGTAAAAAGTAAAAACTCTGGATTTCTCGTTCTGGCAGCGAGGGTACTCGGGGAAAACTCGGGATATCTCGGGGCGTGGCACTGAGAGAGTTAAAGACGGGGTGCTGTGATTTTCATTTCCCCCCCCTAAAACATAATCATCAGGTATTATGGTTATACTAGGAGGAAGATTTTTTGCAAAAAAGTGTACAGAAAGTGTTAAAATTATGTTTTTATGTGGACACGCCTCCAGTTCATTAAGTATACCTGGTTCTCACCTTAGTACCTCCTCCACCACTTTAGCACCACCCACCCGTCCTAGTCCCTCCTCCTCCTCATGCCCACACCTGTTGTGTTATGATAATGAGGGGGAGGGTATGTTTTTACTATGTCACTAAAGGGCTGTTTCTCTATTGGCACGTTTGACCCTCAAGGTTTCAGCCTCCAGGTAGAAACTCAAAATAGTCAGAGAAGACATAAAACACCATAAAACCACCACCAGGGGGCTTAATGAAGTTCTATCAACCTCGTAGACACATGAAAAACAGAAAAAGTGCAAATACATGGCACCATCTCTTTAAGTACAATGTTTAGGTACTTTTACTTTACTGGAGTATTTCCAATTTTCAATACTTTTACTTCTACTCCACTACATCTCAGAGGCAAATATTATGCTTTTACTCCACTACAATTATTTGAAAACTTTAGTTACCAGTTACTTTATATATATAAATTATTACATTATAAAACTCAAGTATGTTTTAAATTCCAGACTTTTACTTGTAAGAGAGTACTTCTGCATTGCAATATTGATACTTTTACTTAAGTAAAACATTTGAGTACTTTTTCCACCACTGGATATAAGCGGCCATATAACTTCATTGTCAATGCCCAAAAAGTTTAAACAAGACGGGGCTCCTATGGGTCCATATGGTTAGCATAGCTCTCATCATCAGGCTTGTGTTTGTTTGCACCATCATCGTTGACATCTGCAAACTGCTCCCAGTCAGCTATAGACTTTCAATGAACTAAGTATGAACTGGATCTGTGAGTCCTCACAGTAATACTGCAGCCTATGGATTGTACGATATTGAATCATCCCTCAAACTCTGCTCTCATTCTCTTTTAGGGCTCTATTGATCTACGCCATGTTTTCTAACACATTGCAATCAAGACAGATTTATTCAGTACGATTCTAAGCGTTCCCAAATGAATCACGCTATAACAGGCCCCTCTTAACTCGTTTAGACCGGGAACGCATCTGTGTCATTTTAAGATTTCTTCGGCTATTCAAAAAATAGCAGATCTACAAGCTCATAGCGCGGCGCGCTATGAGCTTGTAGATCTGCTGTTTTTGAAAAATCCTAAAGGTTTGTGCAAATCTTGCGAATATATACTTTTTTGAAGTGAAAATATTTAACACAAATCTTTGCTTCTGGGGGTCCCTGGAACAACATATTTTGAGATGGGGGTCCGCGGCCAAATACATATAATTTTGGTGGTCCTTGACATGAAAAAAGTTTGAGAACCACTTATATTATAGCTAAACAAAACTGACATTTGTAGAATCCCCCGGAAGCAAAGATTTGAGTTAAAAATGTTCCCTTTGAAAAATATACTGTATATTCAAAGGTTTAAACACATTTTCAGCATTTTTCAAAAAAATAACAGTCGGTGCCGTGCTATGGTGCCGTGCTATATGAGCTTGTAGATCTGCTATTTTTGAATAGTCCAAAGACATCTAAAATGACACACAGATGCTTTCTCGGATTGAATGGGATAAGAAATATAACGCAGGTCTCAAATTGTATAAAGCCAGGAGGAGGTACTTAGTTCAAAGTTGTTTGTCTTTC
>NC_139959.1:41273328-41388328 GCF_963454915.1 Gymnoscopelus microlampas | reverse complement strand
ACCTGACCCCTGTGTGCCGACACCCCCCCCCCCCCCACACGCCCCCCTCAACCCCCCCTCCCACATGACACCGTTGCAAACCTGACTCACACACACACTGCCCTGCAGCCAGATCTGCTCCACTTTCCACAACACTACACTATACTGTTACATTGTCATGCGGAGGCAGTGGCTTTGAATACGCCACTGTGTGTGTGTGTGTGTGTGTGTGTGTGTGTGTGTGTGTGTGTGTGTGTGTGTGTGTGTGTGTGTGTGTGTGTGTGTGTGTGTGTGTGTGTGTGTGTGTGTGTGTGTGTGTGTGTGATGTGCGAGTGTGTTACCTGTTTGTGCTCTGTGGGGTTTTTGTGTGTGTGTGTGTGTGTGTGTGTGTGTGTGTGTGTGTGTGTGTGTGTGTGTGTGTGTGTGTGTGTGTGTGTGTGTGTGTGTGTGTGTGTGTGTGTGTGTGTGTGTGTGTGTGTGTGTGTGTGCGTTTGTCTATTTGTGCGTTTTGTTGTTTTATTTCGTTGTTGTTGTCGGGCTGAAACCTGTTATCTCCTTGTTTTATGTTTTTTAGTTTTTTCGTAAATTAACGCCCTACGTGATCAAACTACAGCGTCACACAAAAGCATAAAAAAAATAGCAGATCTGCAAGCTCAAAACGCAGCGCCAAGCGACGCGTTTTGAGCTTGTAGATCTGCTATTTGAATCCATGCTCTTTGAATCCTGTAAAAGTAACAGCTCTGGACATATGAGGTTTCTACCCGACAAAGAGGATTATTTATGTTTTGCATGCATATGCTTAACATGCAGCGTTCTACCAGCTGCCTAAAAACGCACAAGTAAAGCTTTATTACCAATACAAACAGTTCAGTGTGGTCGCATGCTCTCAGTGTCTCTGTAAAGGTTTTCCATGCAGCCTGTGCTAAAATAAAATAAAATAAAATAAAATAAAGGGACACACAAGCGAGTGCCCGTCACAACATTGTCTTAACCCTTTAAGACCTGAGGCCGATTCTGTCTTCTAAATCCCAACGGTTTTCTGAAAAAAAAACGTATGTTTCTATATCAGTGGTTCTCAAACGTTTTCATGTCAAGGACCCCCAATATGATATGTATTTGGCCGCCGACCCCCATCTCAAAATATGTTGTTCCAGGGACCCCCAGAAGCAAACATTTAGCTTTAAAAAAAAAATTATATATTCAAAGATTTGCACACATTTCCACGATTTTCCTAAAATAGCAGATCTACAAGCTCATTGCGCGGCACAAAGTGACACGCTATGAGCTTGTAGATCTGCTATTTTATAAAGTATAAAATAATGCTTTTTAGCTCAAATTTAGAATGACACAGATGCATTCCCGGTCTTTATAGGTTAATAGCCAGCACTGTGAGAATAGAGTTCCTTTTCCAATTTGGGTTGCATCCTCTGAAAGACATAGATATCATAAATGTTTTATGCAGAAAACATGCATCCACATCCACATTCATGCCTTTTAATTTTTCATGCTGTTGGCTTGCTTATCGCAAATCAAGTATGTGTTGGAAAACACCCCATGAGGCTACAATCACGTTGCCTTTTTCCCCTCCTTCATATTACTAGTTAACCCTTTAAGACCGGGAAATAATTTGTCATTTTTAGATTTCTTTGGCTATTCAAAAATAGCAACTCTACAAGCTCGTAGTGCGGCACCGAGTGCCGCACTACGAGCTTGTAGATCTGCTATTTTTTTTTTTTTTTAATCCTGCAAATTTGTCTTTAAATATATATATTTAAAGCGAACATCTTTAACTCAAATCTTTGCTTCTGGGGGTCCCTGGAACTAATTATTTTTTAGATGGGGGTCCGCGACCAAATACATATCATTTTGGGGGTCCTTGACATGAAAACGTTTCGAGAACCACTGATATAGAAACATGCGTTCTTCAAATTAGAAGACATTTGTAGAATCCCCCAGAAGCAAAGATTTGAGTAAAACAATATTGCGTTAAATATATATATATATATATATATATATATATATATTCAAAGATTTCCACATAATGTTAACAATTAAAAAAAAAAATGCAGCTCTACAAGCTTGTGTGCCGTGCTATGAGCTTGTATATATGCTATTTTTGAATATCCCAAATAAATCTAAAAATGACACACAGATGCGTTCCCGGTCTCAAAGGGTTAATTATCAGCCCTTGACAACCTCATTATCCCGAACCTACGCTAGAATACGTTTCACAGGATATTAGCTGAAGTTGACCGTTATTAGTTTCTGTTTTTTTTTGGTCTAAGGTTGGTTGGGTGCATGGAAACAGCCACCATAAGGAGTAGAATAGATGTGGTGTGTGTGTGGGAAGAAAGGGGTCATTTAGTGTCAAGGCAATTATCTTCCTCGTACGAGCCCTTTGCCAATACTTTATGTAGAGAGGAGAGAGAGAAGGAAGAGGGTCAGGAAGGAAATAAATAAATATAGTGCCAAGGTTGAGCTTTTTTGTTTAGTTAGCCCATTCAACCCGGGAAGGCATCTGTGTCATTTTAAGATGTCTTTGGCTGTTCAAAAATAGCAGATATACGAGCTCATAGCGCGGCACCGAGTGCCGCGCTACGAGCTTGTATATCTGCTATTGTTGAAAATGTTTTAACATCTGTGCAAATCTTTGAATATATATATGTATTTCTTTTTAAAGCAAACATTGTGTAACTCAAATCTTTGCTTCTGGGGGATTCTACACATGTCTTCTAAAATCTAAATCCTAATAGTTTTCTGAAAAACATATGCTGCTATAATATCAATGGTGCTTTAAATATTTTTTTCATGTCAAGGACCACCCAAAATGATATGTATTTGGCCGTGGACCCCCATATGAAAATATGTTGTTCCAGGGACCCCCGCAAAAGCAAAGATTTGAGTCAAAAATGTTCCTTGTGAAAAAATAATAATATATATATATATATATATTCAAATATTTGCGCACATTTTCACGATCGTTCAAAAATAGCAGATATACAAGCTTGTAGATCTGCTATTTTTGAATAGCCAAAGTGTAAAAAGAATGGATAAAGTGGTTACATACAGATGCGTTCCCGGTTTGAATGGATTAAGCTCTGATTTTCAGCGGTTGTTGTTGTTCGTCCTGGAGTTTTCGTGTGTGTGTGTGTGTGTGTGTGTGTGTGTGTGTGTGTGTGTGTGTGTGTGTGTGTGTGTGTGTGTGTGTGTGTGTGTGTGTGTGTGTGTGTGTGTGTGTGTGTGTGCGTGTGCGTGCGTGTGTGCGCGTCCCGTTCCGTTCCGTTTCGCTATCCTTCTGACAAAATACATTGTATTGTCCACTGCATCTTATTGTTCAAGGACCGCCATGACTCTGACAGTGTACACTCTCAAGGGTTACAGACCTGTAAGGGTCCATTTGGGGGTCCATTTGGAACCCCCAATAGCAATCGTGTACGCCGGGTATCAACACATTTCTAAAGTGACCATTTCAGGACTTTTGATACCTTTTTAGTAATGCAAAAAGAAAAGACCATCAATGCATCGAAAGTAATCAACAAGCTATACTATAAGAAATGGTCAAACATTGGACCGACTTGTCAAGCATTACCTGAGAAAGTGGCAAAACATTAGAAGATAGCTGATCTACATGCTCACTTGTGAGCTTGTAGATCAGTGGCGTAGCCAGGAATGATTTAGTAGCTAGGCCTGGCCCATTAAGACCTGAAGCCGATTCTACAAATGTCTTCTAAATCCCAACGGTATTCTGAAAAAAACTTCAGTTTCTATATCAGTGGTGCTTTTTTTTTCATGTCAAGGACCACCCAAAATGATATGTATTTGGCCTTGGACCCCCATCTCAAAATATGTTGTTCCAGGGACCCCCAGAAGCGACGGTTCGAATAAAAATGTTCGCTTTAAAACAATATATATTCAAAGATTTGCACACATTTTCACGATTTTTCAAAAATAGCAGATCTACAAGCTCGTTTGTAGCTTAGATCTCCAAACTTTGAATAGCCAAAGTGTAAAATAATGCTTTTTAGCTCAAATCTAAAAATGACACAGATGCGTTCCAGGTCTTAATTAATTAATCAATGAATTAATTCATACTTATGTTTGCCTATCTGCACATGATTTAGCAGCACAATGAATGTGTATTGGTTGAGTGGATAATAGACGGGTCCAATCAGTAAGAAATTGACACCCACTGCCCAATTTAGCAGCTTAACAGTGTGACTTTGAATGCATTATTTCAGTTGAAAATGGCTTAATATGGCTTAATATGTATATTTAAAAAAAAAACGTAGCTACAGTACACCCCCAGATATTTTCACAATATCAGCTATTATCACAATATTCATCTGTGGAACCGAGTCAAACCAAATGTATTGCCTCAATTCACAAGTGCTTGTCAAGGAGGTCCCCAGTTCAAATATGATTATTTTGGGGGGTCCCCAGTTCAAATATGATTATTTTTGGGGGTCCCCAGTTCCAATATGATTATTTTTGGGGGGTCCCCAGTTCAAATATGATTATTTTTGGGGGTCCCCAGTTCCAATATCATTATTTTTGGGGGTCCCCAGTTCCAATTTGATTATTGTTGGGGGTCCCCAGTTCCAATATGATTATTTTTGGGGGGTCCCCAGTTCAAATATGATTATTTTTGGGGGTCGTTCAAATATGATTATTTTTGGGGGTCCCCAGTTCAAATATGATTATGTTTGGGGGTCCCCAGTTCAAATATGATTATGTTTGGGGGTCCCCAGTTCAAATACGATTATTTTTGGGGGTCCCCAGTTCAAATATGATTATGTTTGGGGGTCCCCAGTTCAAATACGATTATGTTTGGGGGTCCCCAGTTCAAATATGATTATGTTTGGGGGTCCCCAGTTCAAATATGATTATTTTTGGGGGTCTCCAGTTCAAATATGATTATTTTTGGGGGTCCCCAGTTCAAATATGATTATTTTTGGGGGTCGTGGCCTGAAAAGTTTGAGAACCAATGGTCACTGAGCTGGTGTTCATAAGCGTTGTCCTCACATTTAAATATGAGTAATGGTATGAGTTATTGAAGCAGGAATCAGATCGCTACATGCTGTTCCAACGGCAGGGTGTTGTGGTAATTAAGTTTATAGTTATTACCTTGACACGGTCGACAGCAAGGTTGCCGTGGTGACACGGTACAACGTAAAAGCCTGATTTATTCTTCAGTTAGTTAGTGTGCCGGTGTCCGTCCGTCGTGCTCAGTCAGTAAATAGCAGATCTACAAGCTCATTTGTGTGTTTTTTCAGGTCAAGGACCCCTTAGCTGAGAGAGAGAGATGAAGCAGGGACACTTACTATAGGCCTACTTAAAACATATATACTGATTGCATAGATAGCTTCATAGACTTATTATTATTATTTTATTTTTTTATCCCACGATTTTTGTAACCCAGTGCCAATCGCCTAAACTGCAATCCTGGGTGCTATTCTCCCTCTGCCAGCCTGGGGAGAGCCTCAACTGAGCTCATAATTCCAGCTTCATAGACTTCACTCTGCACTTGGTCTGCTCTTTTTTCCCTCTACACCAAACGTTCTACAAGCTCACAACGCCTCGCAGCACGAGCCGTTGTGAGCTGGCAGATCTGCTATGTTTTGGCAAAAGTTCTCCTCAGATGAGGGACGCTAGGGTTCAAGTGCATGGTTCATGTAAAAAATAAAAAATAAAACACTCTATGGACACACTATAGTGGTCCCGGACGGACGCCCCCGTTTGAAGACCCATGATTTACACCAGCGGTTTGCAACTAAGTATAAATCAAGGCTCTTTATCTGTCACAAAGCCAATGCTTTTCCTCGACCACTTTGACAAGCAGCGCTCCGCCGTCTTAAGGGAATCGGTCGCTCACGGCATGGCGGGCGGACATCAGCTCCTCCCCTCACATACAGTAGTGCCCCCCCCCCCCCCCCCCCCCACCCCCCACCCCCAGCAAACATACTGCTATGGGACCATAGGTCAGACACACGCAGGGCCACATCTCACCACCGACTGACAGCTCAGATTTATTTTTAATCTGGGTGATGAGGGGCCTGGACACACACATCATGTGCCTCGTTAGAGTCTGGAGTGGCGGCTGGTTGGTTCCTTGTGCCGCCATTATGCTTGGATGGCCGCTCTTACATACAGAGGAAACTGTGACAAATAATAACCTTGGATGGAGAGGTATTATACTGTGAGCTAAGGGGATAATTGGATACTGGCTGAATTTGTGCGAACTCTCCCATTGTTTCGTTCAATGTATTTCTTTCTTATTCTCTCCCACTTGTACATTGAAAAGCTGAAAGGTGATTTGTACTCCCCTCAATCTTACGTAGTGTTTTGACCGAATAAGCCATTTATTTCTTCTCAGCATGACGGAGTCCAGAAGGGTTATTCAACTAGATTAGGCAGGGGGGGGGGGGGGGCAACATTGTCATGTGACTTGAGGTTTGGATTGACTTTATTAGTCAGAAATGTAAAACAGCCCATGGTACAGTAAGACATTAACCCATTAAGACCTGGAAATGTGTCATTTTTAGATTTGAGCTAAAAAGCATTATTTTACACTTTGGGCTATTCAAAAATAGCAGATCTACAAGCTCATATCTCATAGATCTGCTATTTTTGAAAAATCGTGAAAATGTGTGCAAATCTTTGAATATATATATTTTTAAAGCGAACATTTTTAACTCAAATCTTTGCTTCTGGGGGGTCCCTGGAACAACATATTTTGATGGGGATTGGCGGCCAAACACATAATTTTGACATGAAAAAGATTGAGCACCACTGATATAGAAACATACATTTTCAGAATACTGTTGAGATAGGAGACATGTAGAATCGGCTTCAGGTCTCAATGGGTTAAAGCTGAAGCGATAGCACAAAAAAAGTCCTAGGGTCCTCCCATTGTGGTCCTATATTATGTATTCAATTCATCAATGCAGCATACAAAATTAACACAATAAAACATGTCATCAACAAATACAAAAACTATATGTACAAACGAGATGGGGAAATTCCATGTATCTCCCCTTGTGGTCTCCTGATAGATGTTTTTTCAGGACAATTTTTAAGGAAAAAAAAAACAGTGTCACACATCCATCATAAATCGTGATTTTTTTTTAAATATATTTTTTTCAAAAAACTGTTAGGATTTAGATTTTTTTTTAAGAAACGCCTCAGGTCTTAATGGGTTAAATGCAATGGCTTCTATTTATTTCAGCGTGCTAACTTTCCAGGTAGAGAAAGGCTGTGCTTTCTATTAGTTTGAAATCCCCATCGATGATGTCATTGGTAGGCAGGTTTCTGAACTGTCCATATTCCATTGAGTGGACCACAATGTAAAGTTGGAAAGTGGAAAGTTTCGGCTTTTTTTGTGTTCATCCACGTTGGGGTTTTTATTGTTGTATTTGAATGCAAATACATCATTTCTATTCTATTCCAGCCCACCAGTGAGATGCAGAGTTAGTAGACGGAAATTGTGCCATCTTATATAAATGAGCATTACAGTGAGGACCAATTATGTCAAGATAAGGATGAAAATGCGTGAAGTGCTCCTTTAAGTTAAACACAGGGGAATTAAAGTACGTTGGCGCCCTTCAGGACGTTGACAAGCTTGGACCAGCGGCTGTGGGCCTTTTCATTTCACAGAAATAACACCGTGTTTCGTAATAAAACTATGATCTTAATCAATGTTTCTGCGTCGATCAGAACTTGTGCAGGTTGATGCATGAGGCGATTATGTATCACAAAGGAACACAATGTATGAATATCCTTCTACAGTAGCTTTAATGTCTCACGGTACCACGTGCCGTTTACATTTCTGACCAATAAAGTATTCAACTAGTCATTATTGCTCACGACAACACACAGCACGACAGATTTAGTAGATTAGGAAATAAGACCAAATTAGAATGTTTGTCAACAAACCTGTAGTTTGCATTTCTGTCTAGAACATCTATGGATATATCTACTGTGTCATGATTTATGACCTTTATCTGCTTGACTCAGTGCAGCACACACATGTGCATCTACGTAAGCATGTTGATACCAGTGATACGATGACCATCAACTACTTTATCAGAGAGACTGACGTCTGTGTACAATGATACAAGACGTATGTTCTGATCCTATCCATTCTGTTCTTGTCCTTGTTTTCATATCTTGCGATCATGTCATGTGTCCACTCTACTGTACAATACTGTGTATATATTCTCTATGTGTGTATTCATCTTCAGAGCTTGTCGTGTGATACTAGTGCCTGGTGTCATCTGGTTATCCACGCACGAGACTCAACAGAAACATCCAACCCAATCGCCAAGAATATAGTATACATTGCACGGAGTGCTCATTCCGTGCATAGACAACTGGAAAACCCGAAAATCCGTGCATAGCCGCCTCGCATCTCCCCCATTGTGACTAAACCATTTCGGAGGTGCGCAGTCTCAAGGGAACTGGAGCCACGTAAGAGACCACTGAGTGAGCTAAAGCGAGCGAGTAGCCGTCCCGAACGTTGCAACGTTTCCCTTGAACCTATTCAGCGCCGTTTGAGTTATGCACCGATAGGCACAGAATCGTACATTTTGTTGTGGGGACTGCTCTGCTTCCGGGTTTTTTCCGGGTTGCAACTGGTTACGCCCACCGTGGGACTCGTCATTTTTGCGGTTTCTAGGCTACTATGCACGGAATTACGTGCACTGGATCCATGCAATGTATACTACATTATTGGAGATCAGGCTGGAAACATCACTCACCACCCTTAGTTAGAGGGAGACTCTTTAGGGACCACATGGTTGGTCAACCAAAATCACAACATACTGTTCAACATCATATCAAATAACAGTGTCCAGCATGTTAGCTGTGTCAAACGTGTCAACCTGTGGATGTGTCCTGTACTTCCAGAAATAAGGTTAATTATTAATACTGCTCCATTGCTACCACTGCTGGCATTACACCCGGAAATACATGTGTGGTGTGTGTGTGTGTGTGTGTGTGCGTGCGAGATTGTGTGTGCAGGTACAGTATAGGACCCTGGAGGACATTTAAGTTGATTGTATATTTACCATACTTACTGTCTATTCATTCCTGACCGATTCCTCTATATCGTTGGTGGAAAAAATGTCATTATCGTTGCATCAGCGAGCACATTACTCGCTGTCTAAAGTGACTGCGGTCAGAGAGGCAATTCTGCTGACGCTGTGTCTCTCTTCTCCTCTCTTTGTCCCCCCCTCTCTGTCCCCCCCCCCCCCTCTCTCTTTCTCTCTCTCCCCCTCACTCCCTCTGTTCTTCTGATAGGTGCCAATTACAGCGGCTCTGTATCGAGAGACACCGACTCCCTCCATCAACGTTGACCCCGGCCTCCTCTCTCTCTCTCTAAGTCTTCGCTTTAATGTCAAACTCTCTGCTTCCACAAAGTGCTGGGAGGAATTACCCCGCTGTGTGAGTCTACAATCAAGACCTAAGGAAGAGCAGCAACACCACATAAACCCCCCAAACGCAAGCTTGACTCCTTCTTCAACCCCTTAATCACTTTTCTTCAGGGTCCTTTTTTCGTTGCCCTTTAATTCCTGGGCCAAAAACCGAAACAAAAAAACACAGGGCCGGATTGTGTGCATCAGGGCCAGATTGTGTTGCATCATCAAGGCCCCAAAGGGGTTTTTAGTCGTTTCCTGCATTTCTATTTTTGACCCGTCTCCAGTTATTTGTATTTATTTATTCTCCCATTGGAGGTTTTCACCTCGTCTTGTCTCTCCTGGACTCAGAGCTCCTTTTTTTTTTCATCCTTTTTCTCCTCCTTTCTGGCACGTACGTGGGGGAGTGCGGGGGTTAGGAGGGGAGGGGGAGGCGCAGCCGGCACGCTACAGAAGACGATGGGGTGGTTTTGTTCAGCTGTGCACAGAGCGCTGGCTCTCTTGGCGCTCCTGTTTGCCCTGCGGGAGGAGAGAGGAGGAGGAGGGGGGATCGGCTGCTGCCATGGAGGGGGGCTCATTGTGAGTAGCAGCAGCAGCAGCAGCGGCGGTCCCCCCAGCTCTGGGGATCAGGAGAATCAGGGGAGGGGGTCCCCGGGGCGGCGCTCTGATGATCATCCGGCGCCGGAGGACCCCTGGGAGGAGGAGGAGGACACGGAGGAGGAGGTGCTGCTCAGGCAGAAGCGCAGCTGGGTATGGAACCAGTTCTTCGTGCTGGAGGAGTACACGGGCAACGAACCGCTCTACGTCGGCAAGGTAAGAGACACACATGTGTGACCCCCATAACCCATTAAGACCTGAGGCCGATTCTACAAATGTCTTCTAAATCCCAACAGTTTTCTGAAAAAAACGTATGTTTCTATATCAGTGGTGCACAAACTTTTTCAATCTCCAGGACCCCCAAAATTATATGTTTTTGGCCACCGACGCCCATCTCAAAATATTTTGTTCCAGGGACCCCCCAGAAGCAAATATTTGAGTTAAAAATGTGCACTTTAAAATAATAAATATTCAAAGAGTTGCACACATTTTCATGATTTTTCAAAAATAGCAGATCTACAAGCTCATAGCGCGGCACTCGGTGCCGCGCTATGAGCTTGTAGATCTGCTATTTTTGAATAGCCTAAGTGTAAAATAATGCTTTTTTTTTGCTCAAATCAAAAAATAAATTACACAGATGCGTTCCAGGTCTTAATGGGTTAAATGTGTTGTTGTTGTACCGTGATGCACATCATGGCTTACCGTTGTTTGGGGACAGCATTTACTTTTGCATCTTTTGGCTGTGAAAAAGCAAACACAAACAACTATTGATCGTGAAAAGTACATGAAATAGAAGTTTATACCTACTTTGTCCAGGGCCGTTGCTGACCCAGTTGCCGCCCTAGGCAAGTTTCTTCGGACGTGAAGGAAATAATTTTGCCTTCATAAAATATCAACAGCCACATATGTAACAGAGTGGTTCACTACCTCAGCATGATGGCCTGAAAGTCTAAAATCTCTTCCGAGCTATAGGGATATCCCTTTGGCTTAGTGGTTAAGATGTTGGCTTTCTCCACACGGCAGACCCGGGTTCGAATCACGGGCGTTACACATATAAAAAAAGAAAGCACACCTCTCTCACCTTCTTTACTCCAAACCGCAGCACTGATGGTGGTTTCATTGGTATCATGTTGTAGTGTGTGGCGTACTGGTTTTACTTGCATTAACTGTTCAACAATATGGGAGAGCAAATATATATATAGAGATATGTGGTTCATATAAACTAAATGCTGCTGCCCCAACGTTTATTTATGGTTTTAAGGGGACAGAAAGAAGATCCTTTATCTCAGATGAACCTGAGAGATCTGGATTGGTTCATGATATCGTACAAGATCAGACATGTATTTTTAAGTTTTATACACCAACAGTAGGTAGTGTTTTGAAATGGATTCTTTGCCACACAGGGAGCCAGTGTAAGGTTTTTAAGAACTGCAGTGATATGCTCCACTTTCTTGGTATTAGTAAGGACTGGAGCAGCAGCGTGAATCAACTGTGGTCGTCTGATTGATTTTTTTAGTAATGTACATGATAGCACCTATTTTATAGTATTACGCCTGTACCTTTCTTAAGCCATTCAAACCGGGAACGCATCTGTGTAACCACTTAAATTATTCTTACTTGTTATTCTATATTTTGGCTATTAAAAAAAACAGATCTACAAGCTCGTAGCACGGCACCGAGTGCCGCACTACGAGCTTGTAGATCTGCTATTTTTAGATTTTTTTTTGGCCCTTTTTTTTTCCCACGTGGGGCGCTCTAACAAAACTTTGGGATCATCCAAGGAGTCTCTAAGAAGGAGAGGCCGGATGTGGATCCATGTAAAAAATGCTTCCGGTCGTCGGCTCCAATGTTAACTCCTTGACTAAAAGCTTCATATATTCTTTTTAACGTGGTGGAAATGAGCCGTTTTCGATCGGCGATCACTCTGCAATGGAGGATCGCGTTAGAAATATTATTGTTCCAGACGTTAGTCGGGACCCTCCGCCATCTCCCACGCACGCCGTGTTTACATGCGCATCCTCATCGGGGCTTCTACAGCACGCAACATATCAGCGTAAGTGGATGGAAGATATGCTGGCACTAGATGTACCCTATTTTAATAAACCTCTGGCACACGATGTGTTAAAATTACCCAGATTTAATGAGTTATAACCATTTGGGCCAAATGGAAAAGCCTTGTTATTCCAAAAGCCTGGGAGACATGGGCATTGTGAATTGTGACGGATGCATCGTGGAAAAAAAGTAAATGTTTTACTAAGAAATGTAGACTCACACTATATACTGCATAGCACTGTGTCGGCAGCATGGCACTCTGCTGTCAGTCTTATTTGATTCTATACCGGCCCATGAAAAGCATGTGCTTGCTCATCTATACATTTTGAGCTGTTTTACAACCTACAGGCTGACACATACCACGTCTGACAAGACAGTTTACATTCTATCTGAGTGTTGGAAAAAGTATTTGCTTGCTCAGCCGTGTATTTTTAGATGTTTTGTGTGTGTGCCATAGTATAGTTACTGGCTGGGTCTAAAACAGTGCTGCAGCTATAGCCATTGTAGCCTATATATATTTAAGAAGGTGAAGGTAACTTTAAATACATGTTTTAAAGTCATTAGAATGCACCAATGGCCATTAAGAACCTGGAACGCATCTGTGTCACTTTTTGATTTGAGCAAAAAAAAAGTATTATTTTACACTTTGGCTATAAAAAAAATAGCAGATCTACAAGCTCGTAGCGCGGCACCGAGTGCCGCGCTACGAGCTTGTAGATCTGCTATTTTTGAAAAATCGTGAAAATGTAAATCTTTGAATATCTTTGAATTGTTGAAAGCGAACATTTTTAACTCAAATCTTTCCTTCTGGGGGTCCCTGGAACAAATTTTTTGAGATGGGGTAGGCAGCCAAATACATATCATTTTGGGGGTCCTTGACATGAAAAAGATTGAGAACCACTGACATGAAAACATTTTTTTTTTCAGAATACTGTTGGGATTTAGGAGACATGTACAATCGGCTTCAGGTCTTAATGGGTTAAAGTCATTAGAAAGCACCAATGTCCATTAAGGTTATCATAAATTATAATACAGTAATATTACTATACCAACTAACTGTTGGAATTCAATTCAATTCTTTCAGGTCTTTCTTTCAGACCCAGGAAGATCCATATCACAAATAAAAACCCAACACAATAAAATAACAGAAAGGAAAATAAAATACAAATATCACACATTGTTCAGTTTCTGGCATACTAACATGTTCGCCAATGGTTCCGCGGTCTATAGGAGAACCTGACAGAACGGCGTGTGGGGTCCGTTATGACAGCGATGATGTCATCTATACTGACTCAGATGCCCTACACATAAACCTGTACTTAAAGGGATAGTTCACCTAAAATCCTTTTTTTCTTTGGATTAGTCACCCCATGGAGACCTGAATTTGTGGATTTTTTTTTTTTTTTTGTCGCATTCCTAAGCCAATGCTTTGATGACCCTTTGTGTCTGCTACCGGAACCACTGCCGGTCATCAAATTATTGGCTTAGGAATGCGACAAAAACAAAAAAGTATCCATGAATTCAAGTCTCCACGGGGTGACTAATCGATAGGAAAAACAGTCCTTTTGGGGGTGAACGGGCCCTCTAAGGTTACGTAGCACAGCAGAGCAGGCGGGTACGTACCCCGACCGACACTAACACACGTCTGGCTTGCACTGGAGCTTCTTGGAGCTTCTCAGCAGCATCCTCTATGCAGTCATTATAAAACACTGTGAGTCCTGATGCTGCCTTGTCTGTAACGACTCCAAAGGTGGGCAGAATACAGAGGTGTACAAAGGGATCTAAAGCAGTGGGTCTTCAACGTTTTCAGGCCAAGGACCCCCTAGCTGAGAAAGAGATGAAGCAGGGACCCCCTACTCTATATTGTATAACAGTGTTTCAGATTACAGATTTTACTTAGTATGCTCTTTTTTTTGCCCTCTACACCTATAGCCTCTTTTCCAAAAATAGCAGATCTACAAGCTCTCAACGCCTCGCAGCGCGAGGCGTTGGGATCGTTGTAGATCTGCTATTTTCGGCTAATGTTCCCATCATAAAAAGGAACGATATGTATTGTTTTGGGGAAAAAAAAAAAATGTTTTGGGGCAATAATAATAATGCAAAATCAGAAGTATTTTTTTGTCATATATTGTATCGATATCGTATCGATTTCGTGAGCCCAATATCGTATCGTACCGCTATATGAAATGAGTGTAACGGCATAACCCTAAAAAAAGAAAAATCCTATCACACAAAGATTTGGCGGACCCCCTATAGTAGCTCTGAGGACCCCCTAGGGGTCCCGGACCCCCTGTTGAAGACCCCTGGTCTAAAGAGAGAGAGATCTTCACAGGTACTGAACACATGCTAAATGTGTTTGCTTGGGCGTACAGCTTCCGATGCTGTTGTTGAAAGCTGGAAGAAAGAAAGTGACTTGACATTTAATTTAAGCGTACAGCCACCTTAGAGCAGTGGTTTTCAACCTTTTTCGTGTCAAGGACCCCCAAATTGACACACATTAGCCCACGGACCCCCATTTGAAAAGATATGCCAGGGACTCAACCATTTTGATTTCTTGTGGGTCCCAATCTACACTGTATCATCATCATCAGTGTTCATTTAACTCTGAGAGTGTACAAATGGACGGGTCCATTTGGTTCCATTTGTACACTCTCAGAGTTACAGACACATGGGTCAATTTGATTTCTAACTATTAATTTGGCTGGGGACCCCCTGGAACCCCCTCAAGGACCACTGGTGGTCCCCAGAACCACTGGTTGAGAACCACTGCCTTTTAGAGGCAAGGCCCAAGTGAGCTCTTGCCTGGCCGAAAGGGCGAGGAAAGCGCAATACGATGACAGCAAATCACCTTCTCTCAACAACTACTGCGACCGTGTCCATACCGTTTGCTGAGAGTCACATTTATGTTAAAGAGTGCTGCTGCAGTGCGGTGATTATAGGCCTCTGATATTGCTTAAAAAAGATCCCTGGCTAATAAGCCAAATATGCCTTAATACATTATATATTACTATATATACTATAACTGAAATGAAAAACACCTTCACTTTTATTTGTTTTAGAAATGGTTGATCTTTTACTGAAGGGGGACGACACCCGTCGCAGGTTGTGATGCAATTTGTGCATGTGTGGTCCAGGCAGCCTTACAAGGAATGCATATGCTAATAAAACAGATGTAAAATATTGTTGTTTTTTATTAGGATATGCTAATAGCATTCCATAGGGCTGGTGGACCACACATGGACACATGACATCATCAGCTTGTGACGGACTTGAGTTTGTCCCCCTTGAGTAAAAGATGACCTATTTCTAAAATAACTAAACATTTTAAGCTGTTTCTAATTTTACATTTTAGTCATAGAGGGCAATTATAATGCATTATAAGGCATATTTAGCTTATTAGCCAGGGATCATTTTTACAGAGATGACTGGGCAAGGTGGGCAGGCAGGGCAGCAACTCACACCCCTCAACAGCTCCACTGAAATGAGTCACTAAAACGTTCTCCGTCTCCTGGCTTTGGAGAGAGAAAGTTTGAACTTATGATTCATTTAATTATAGACATTTTCAAGTGCAAGCCCCGGCCGTCGTCTCACGCCTGCAGACTTAGACTATACACGTTTGAATACTAGGCTAATTGATTTTCTAACTTTCCTGTTGTAATCGTAATTTTTGAAAAGACTCAATAATGTGCGCCAGGACATCATGTTCGCCTTCATCTACCCTTAACCCATTAAGATCTGGAATGAATCTGTGTAATTTTTTTGATTTGAGCTAAAAAAAAAGTATTATTTTACACTTTGGCTATTCAAAAATAGCAGATATACAAGCTCATAGCGCGGCACCGAGTGCCGCGCTACGAGCTTGTAGATCTGCTATTCTTGAAAAATCTTGACAATCTGAGCAAATCTTTGAATATATACATGTTTTAAAGCAAAACAAAATAACTACAATCTTTGCTTCTGGGGGTCCCTGGAACAAAATATTTTGAGGTGTGGGTCCGCGGCCAAATACATATAATTTACATATAATAATGTTTTCTAAATCCTAACAGTTTTTTAATTTTATTTCTTTAAAGAGATTTTTTTCAAAAATAGCAGATCTACAAGCTCATAGCGCGGCACTCGGTGCCGCGCTATGAGCTTGTATATCTGCTATTTTTGAATAGCCAAAGAAATCTAAAGTGACACAGATCAC
Organism: Gymnoscopelus microlampas; assembly: GCF_963454915.1. NCBI lineage: Eukaryota > Metazoa > Chordata > Actinopteri > Myctophiformes > Myctophidae > Gymnoscopelus > Gymnoscopelus microlampas. Next base: position 41,372,095 of record NC_139959.1, on the reverse strand, counting down.
TTTAGGTCTTAATGGGTTAATGCTGCTACTGTGCTTCTTTGGGAATATAAACCGTAGGCTACCATTGATTATATTTTATTCACATTTCTTTCTCTCGTATTATGATGCAATAGCTCACTCTCAACAGACATAATAATCGGCTCTGGTACAACTTTTCAGCCAATACTTTTTTGCCGGAGCCAAGTTGAGGGTTTTTAGCTTTTGGCATCAAAGTTGACTGAGACACAGATACTGAAAGCTGGCCTCCGTTTTGAAATGATTCCTGCTCACGGATCACAGTCATTGATCTACAGATGTTATTGCAGATATACTTCAAAGGAAATTCAAGCTGGACTCAGCTCCACTTGCTAGTGCACACATCCATCCTCTGTTCCTCTCGCAGCCGGCACACAAGTGGAAACACATCACACAAGAAAGAACTGATGAAAAAGAGGATTCTAGCCCCGTTTGCTTTCTGTGGGAAGTGGACAGTTCTCTGTCTGTCTGTCAGAGAATGAATGGGCCCCAGATTCTGGAGTATTCATTGCTAACCAGAATGCTCACACTCGCCCCCATTTCTTTCGTGGACCGCTCGCCCGCAGTGGTTCTCGTATTCTTGTATTTGTTTTACTGAGGTTAAGTTTAGGAATAAGGCTATTTTTTTATTTTAGTTATCGAGGCAATTATAATTCTCACTGGGTTCCCGGACATGTTTAACTCCGGCCAGATGTGTCTCGGGCATAAGGTCTCTGGATTCCTGTTGTGCTTATGGAATATTTTGCTTCATTATTAGATCAGGGCTTCATCTTTCCGTCCGTCTACAGGATAATCATCCATGTCTGCATGTATGTACCGGGGCCGGGGCCTCCTGCTCTCACAAACCCATTTCCTCCCAGTCCACCCTGAACTGGATTAGCATAACGTCTCTGTGGGATCGAAAGAAAACTGTTTGTACAAAACTGTTGCTTTTGGGGATTCAAATTTGTGCCGTGTTTTGAGCTTGTAAATCTGCTACTTTTCATACTTGTGTGTGACGCTGTAGAATGATCAAGTAGACCAGTGGGTTTTCAACCCTTTTCATAGTGAGGTCCATTATTTATTTGGCATTTGAGCCGCGGAACCATAGCTATAGAAACCTAGATACCTCATTGGCTTCAGCAGTTCGTTGGAGCGACTGGTATCGCGGTCGCCATTTTAGAGTACCATTCAATGTGACTACTGGCCAATCACAGCGCGTTTGACTACTGGCCAATCACAGCGCGTATACTACTGGTCAATCACAACACGTCTAACTGAGTTTTGCTGCGCGGCTGCCTCTTAAGGAAAGACCCGCCCCCACCTGCCTCCGATTGGCCTACCGAACGCCCCTTTTTGTGACACACGCGGAAGCTTGCCTACTCTAACATGGCGCCCAGGATACCAATGCCTCAGAGCCGAAGGAGGCGTCTACCTTTAAATTTCTATGCACGGAACCACCATTTGATGAGAATTAGCCTCTCAGACACAAAACTTTGAATATGTTGTTGTCGTTGGATAATTTTGTCCACAATTCCATCCATGCTGTATTGATGTTGTAGCATAGAGCACCGAAGTCTTACGTAATTTACACATCCTACCTGGGTCCCCCCCCCCCCCCCCCCCCCCCCCCGTTCTGAATCCCCATAGATGTGTTTAATAGCGTGTCAAATAATAACTGTGTTCCAAAAATAAACAAATGACCCCGGCGGTTTGACTCTTATGGATATGAAGCATCAACTGACGGTGAGAAAACGATAATGTTACATCCGACGAATTAGTTCAATTTTCGCCAGAAACAGACTGTATCAAATATAAGTGACTGACTATCATAAACGATACAGAGCCTCCTCCCTGACAATATCGCAGAGACATTTTTTGGACCATAATTCTTATAATATAAGAATTATGGTATAAAAAATGTCTCTGAGAATGAGACGATTCTATGATGACCCAATGTTATTCTCCATAGAGAAATGACTTTACGAACCAGGGGATGAACGAGTGACGTCAGGACTTCTGTACTCTATAGGAGAGAGAACAGGCCAACGTTGATCAAAATAACAATTCTTTAATTAAGTAATGCAGATGTTTAACGATAATTTAACTCTTGAGAGCGTAAAATGAAACCAAATGGACCCATGAGGGTCCATTTGGTTTCAGTTTACGCTCTCAAGAGTTAAAGATCTATAAGGGTCCATTTGGTTTCATTTTACACGCTAAAGAGTTAAAGATCTATAAGGGTCCATTTGGTTTCATTTTACGCTCTCAAGAGTTAAAGATCTATAAGGGTCCAATTGGTTTCATTTTACACGCTAAAGAGTTAAAGATCTATAAGGGTCCAATTGGTTGCCAACTCTCCATCATGTAGCTGGGGACCACATGGAATCCCCTCAAGGACCACCGGTGGTCCCCGGACCACTGGTTGAGAACTACTGAAGTGGGGCATTAATGTATGGAGATATAAGAAGGTTTTCTGCCGCAGAGCAACAATATCCTGATGGAATCAGGACACATTGGGTTCTCCTATTGTTCTCCTGTCTATTGTTCTGTTTCCAGTCGTACTGCAGGGAAAGATCTACATATAGGAATGAGGAAGAAATGTGTTATTATTATACAATCAGAGAGGAACTAAAGGTCATCTGTTGACAGACCCAACCTTTGTCTTCCATGCAACGTGTTTCACTGACAGCAGTGGAAGAAGTACTCAATGTTTTACTTATAAGTGAAAGTATACCACTATGCAATGGTGTAAAGTAACTAAGTGCATTTACTCAACTACTGTACTTAAGAATGTTGAGGTATTTGCACTTTACTTGAGTATTTCTAATTTCCAATACTTCACCACATCTCAGAGGCAAATATTGTACTTTTACTCCACTACAATTATTTGAAAATAGCCGATCTACAAGCTCACCATGCGCCGCATCACGACACGTTGTGAGCTTGTAGATCTGCAAATTTAAACTTGTGAAATGGGACATTCTGCATAATGAGTACTTTTACTTTTGGTACTTTAAGTACATGTTGATACCAATACTTTTGTACTTTTACTCAAGTCAATTTTGAACACCAGACTTACTTGTAACAGAGTACTCCTACATTGCTGTATTGATACTTTTACTTAAGTAAAACATGTGTGTACTTTTTCCACCACTGCCACTATATAAGAATACTGTTACAGTGCAAGTAATTAATGCCTGTATTAAAACATTTACTTGATTAAAAGTACAAAAGTATTGGCATCAAACTATACTTAAAGTACCGAAAGTAAACTTGAAATCTTTCGGAAATAAGCCGATCTACAGGTTGAGTGGGTTGTGTTGTGAGCTTGTAGATCGTCAATTTACGAATATACAACAGGGCTTAAGTGGTTAATGTGTGTTTTGTTTTAAGTATCTAAATCTAGAAAGTCGTTTTGAAATAATTACAGGAGTAAAAAACGTACAATATTTGCCTCTGAAGTATAAAGTAAAAGTGTACTTAAATACAGTACTTGAGTAAATGTACTTAGTTACTTTCCGCTATACTGTTCCCAGTGTTATTGTTATGATGTGACGCCTAGGTTCAGCCTCATCCCCCGCAAACATCTGTGTTGTGTTGTGTAGATCACATGTTGTATTGTGTAGATCACATGTTGTGTCCTTGTCCTTTTGACATGTATACGTTTTGAAAGACTTAAAGCAGCAATGTATCCTTTCCTCTCCTACCCGGATTTGAACCCGGTTTCCTACACAAATGCAGAATCATTTTCATTCGGTTTCTACTGGTTCTACTGAGTTAAGACCCGCCCTCACTGCGGTTTCAGCCAATGGCATTAATTCCTTTTTGCAATTCCGAACCGGATATCAACCGGCTATAGAAAGATGGCGGATATGAAATCGCTGCAAAATAGACTTCATTTACGGTCTGTAGAAACCAACAGTGCTATATACGTTGTATTCTATTTTTTTATCCAGATAAAACATTTAACCACTTGTGTGAGCTTGTAGAGCTGCTATTTTGGGCAAATGTTTCCGCCAGGAATAGGAATGCTATGGGGTTCAAGTGGTTAATGTAAAAACGAAAAGTTCCTATCAAACACAGATTTGGCGGCCGCCGTGTAGTAACTCTGAGGACCCCCTAGGGGTCCTGGACCCCCATGGATTAGGTGTTTATGCACCCTGCCATCGTTCTGTAGTGTTTAACCTGAAATGCAAAATACAGAATCACCCTGGGGTTTCATATCCCCTTAATCAACACCTTAGTCTGACACTTTAAATCAGAGTGTTTGAGTTGTTAATTTCCTCTCGCAAACACCTCTTTCTAATTGATTTTAATTTAAAAAGATTAAGACAGACTGCTTATTTAATACATTGAGCCTTGAGCACCTGTGTATGCACATGAGATTGACTTTGTCAGATTTCTCTCTTTTTCTTTTTTACTACATCTGCAACCTTGCAAACAGATATGCAGGCAATTCGTTTCAAATTGGTTTTGTTTAATTTTGAATTATTATAGATAGACCATGGGTCTTCAACAGGGGGTCCGGGACCCTTATGGCGTCCTCAGAGTTACTATAGGGAGGTTGCCAATTTTTTGTGTGATACAGTAGGAACTCTTTGTTCTCTATCATTTTTCTTCATTTGTAAAAACATAGCAGATCTACAAGCTCACAACGCGTCAACTTGTTTGTGAGCTTGTACTGTAGATCGGCTATTTTCGTCAAAGAGGTAGGAAAGGTAGGTAGGAAAAAAGAGCAGACCAAGTACAGTGAAGTCAAGTTTACCAAGCATTGAGGGTTTAAGTGGTTAAATGTCTGAAAAATACACTTTAATCTTAATCCAACATATCAATAGAAAACATATAATGTGTAAACAAACAAACGATGCAACATTAATTTACACAAGCTGTCACAAGTCCATGAAGCTATATCTGTGGAAACGTTGAATCTGCAACACAGTCCCTGCTTCATCTCAATTTAATTCAATGTAATTCAAAGGAACTAACTAACCCTAACCCTAACCCTATTGGCATGAGAAACCATGCGTTTACATTGCCAAAGCAAGAGTGTGGATCAAAACAAACAAAACAATGTACGTACACATACATATTGAACATGAATAGGAATACAATAAGTGTAAACAGAGCTGTGTTACACTCCACCTTTAAGGAAAGGCTTTCTTAAACTATAAAAATGGTGCATCTTCTGTCAGAAATAGTTATACATCCATATAGGAGAGGTTGGCTTGGTATAAACTTGTGAAAGTTGACAGCAGTATTTCGATGTGTTGCATTCACCTAGTAAAAAACCTTTGTGACAAAAAGCAGCAATTTATTCAAATGTTATTGAATTAAAGGTAGTTGCTCAGTTTATATGAACAGTATTTCTATGTAACAACGTCATTTGGTGTAAATAGTGCAGGGTTAGGGTTACAATGATTTGTTGACCTTAAGGTGGTTGTAGTCCATTAAACATTCCTCTCCTATCACAACAGCTCACACATCTTGCTGCTGTCTCTCTCTCTCTCTCTCTCTCTCTCTCTCTCTCTCTCTCTCTCTCTCTCTCTCTCTCTCTCTCTCTCTCTCTCTCTCTCATCTAAGGGGTCCTTCGTCTGTAAAGAACGTTGAAGACCCCTGTTCTTTATAAACCAGTCAGTAACAGCATTAGTGCGTACTAGTCCTTTAGAAGATGAATTTTCTACAAAGGGTCTTCTATGACTCATCTTTACATCTGAACTTCATGTCTAAACTCGGCCTGATCCTTTCAGGAAATCTGGCAAGAAAATCAGATCTGTTAACTCCCAAGGGGAAGTGTGTGTGTGTGTGTGTGTGTGTGTGTGTGTGTGTGTGTGTGTGTGTGTGTGTGTGTGTGTGTGTGTGTGTGTGTGTGTGTGTGTGTGTGTGTGTGTGTGTGTGTGTGTGTGTGTGTGTGTGTGTGTGTGTGTGTGTGTGTGTGTGTGTGTCATCTCGGAGCTTGAGGAGTTGTTGTCACGTTTGTTTGTTCTCTCACATCATAGCTCTGTCACATGTCCATGTGTGACTTGTGTGTGGCCTCACAAGGGCATAGTGCCGTAGTGGCGTAAAGTAACTAAGTACATTTAATCAAGTACTGTACTTAAGTACAATGTTGAGGTATTTTTTACTTTACTGGAGTATTTCCAATTTTCAGTACTTTTACTTCTACTCCACTACATCTCAGAGGCAAATATTGTACTTTTACTCATTACAATTATTTGAAAACTTTAGAGACTATTTACTTTGTAGATTTTGATTATTATTACCAAACACTCTATTAACCACTTCAGCCCTATATACATTTCGGCCATTTGAAAATAGCCGATCTACAAGCTCACAATGCGTCGCATCGCGACGCATTGTGAGCTTGTAGATCGGCTATTTTCAAAGGATTCTTATACATTTTATTTATAGTTTTAAATTTTAAAACTTGTGAAATGGGACATTCTGCATAATGACTACTTTTACTTTTTGGTACTCCAAGTACATTTTTATTACCAATACTTCTGTACTTTTACTCAAGTACATTTACTTGTAACAGACTACTTCTAAGTTGCAGTGTTGATACTTTTACTTAAGTAAAACATTTTGAGTACTTTTTTTCTCACCACTGGGTAGGTCAGCCGTGTCATGGCTCTTTAGTGTGAGGCAACGCACTGAGAGCTTCTAGCACGTTCTGTCAATACGTGGGCGTAGCGGCAACGGGCTCCACAGGGAGAGAGAGAGAGAGACGTTGCCTAGGAGTCGTAAAGGTCCCCGTGTCTTTGATTGATTCATTGATTGATTGGATACTTTATTAGTCAGAAGTGTAAACAGCACGCGGTACAGACAGACCTGGAACGCATCTGTGTCACTTTTTGATTTGAGCTTAAAAGCATTATTTTACACTTTGGCTATTAGAAAATAGCAGATATTCAAGCTCACAGCGCGGCACCGAGTGCCGCGCTACGAGCTTGTAGATCTGCTATTTTTTTTAAATCGTGAAAATGTGTGCAAATCTTTGAATATATATTGTTTTAAAGCGAACATTTGTAACTCGAATCTTTGCTTCTGCGGGTCCCTGGAACAAAAGATTTTGAGATGGGGGTCGGCGGCCAAATACATATAATTTTGGGGGTCCTTGACATGAAAAAGTGTGAGAACCACTGACATTGCAACATACGTTTTTTTCAAAAAACTGTTAGGATTTAGAAGACATTTTGTAGAATCTGAACCTCAGGCCTTAATGGCTTAAAGCTACATGGATAACACAAAAAGTCCTGTGTGTATCCTATCCAAGCTTATCGGTTTGTTTTGGGAGGTCTGAAGCTTATAGTTTTTTAGTTACACTGAGATGTTGGAGAGAACCAAAAGGTGAAAACATAATGAAAATGAAAGAGGGCTCCAGCAAGAGTCTTGAGACTTTGTTGATTTGTAGTGAAGAATGCACTTGGTTCGGCTTGTAGTGTATGAATTGTCACTTTAAGCTCTCAATGTCAGAAAACATATAAATGTCGTCTTCATAAAAAGACGGCATGCAGGATATTCAACATAATTATGAAGTGCGATAATGGTTCTGTTCCGTTGATAACACTTTGAAATGATCCTCTAGTCTAGTTGGAGAGATATTGTTACCTTTTAAGAATTTCCAAGATCCCTGGTGTGGTCTGAGAGGTTTTTCAGTGAAAGGCTAGACTTTCTTATGAGGATGATCTTGCGCTATAGGGCATAGCAGTGGCAGCCATTTTGTGATGCCACAGTTAGAAAACCCATTCATTTTTCCCATAGACCCATGGGTCCCATAGTTTGATGAATTGAGTACAAAGGACCCCAATGGAAACAAGCCTTAGTGCTTTCTTGGGTTTAACCCATTGAGACCTGAAGCCGATTCTACATGTCTCCTAAATCTCAGTTTTCTGAAAAACGTATGTTTCTATATCAGTGGTGCTCAATCTTTTTCATGTCAAGGACCCCCAAAATTATATATATTTGGCTGCGGACCCCCATCAAAATATTTTGTTCCAGGGACCCCCCAGAAGTAAAGATTTGAGTTCAAAATGTTCGCTTTGAAAGTATTTATATTCAAAGATTTGCACACATTTTCACGATTTTTCAAAAATAGCAGATCTACAAGCTCGTAGCGCGGCACTCGGTGCCGTGCTATGAGCTTGTATATCTGCTATTTTTGAATAGCCCAAAGTGTAAAATAATGCTTTTTAGCTCAAATCTAAAAATGACACAGTTCCAGGTCTTAATGGGTTAAAATCAGACCTTCTATTGAACTGTACTTCCATGTGCTTGTCTTTGCAAACTGTTAATAACGTATTCAATCAATCAGACATTTCCAAAAACTTTAATACAAATATTTTTTAAGCCTGGAATCAAGCCATCCAGGCCATTATAGGAAATTGTGTTAAATGATATGGGTCACACCCGTCACACGGGCCTAAGGCCGAGAAGTAGTCGTATCAGTTGGTTTTGGGAGGTCTGAAGTGTAATTTTCTTGTGATATTGAGATCGATCTGTCAATCGGTGGATCCCAGCTCCTACCGGCATCGTGTCGAAGTGTCCTTGAACAAGACACGTATTTCTGCTCCCTGGGCGGACGTTCAATAGCTGCCAACTAACTCCTAATAGTCAGGACGGGTTCAATGCAGAGGACACGTTCCAGGCCAATAAAACTCAACCTATTACGCCATTAAGTCGACCTTTTCTAGAAGTCATCTCTGCATGTAGCTGCCATGTTGTTGCTGTCAGGCTGATACCTCTTATCTCCATGCAGTGGTGCGGGAAGGGGGGGGGGGGCCACGGGGGCTGTAGCCCCCGTGGTATTTTTTATATATTTATATTTTATTTTATTTTATTTATGAGAACGAGAATTAAATAACGTAAACCTAACCCTAACCCTAAAACCGAAATAAAGTAAAAGGAAAAAAGTGCCAAAACCCACCCAAACCCGCACATTTTTCGACCCGAAACCGCAAAAAAATCGTCCGCGCGCACATGGGACGCATGCACGCGCGCGTGCATGCGTCAGGCTGGTTCCCCCGACGCTCAGCCGCCCTGGCTATTAAGTACTTCCCGCGCGCCTGTCTCCATGTTTTAACTCTGTGTGTTTTTTCCTAAGTTAACACCCTACTTGATCATACTACAGTGTCACACAAAAGCATCAAAAGTAGCAAATCTAGTAATCCTGAAAAGCAACAGTTTTTGGACGTTTCCACCCGACAGAGACGATGATACAAGTCGTTCACAGCTAGTGGAACTCCCAGGCTTTTATTTCCAGCACTGTGTCCAGTGTCCATTGCTTTTCCAGTGGTTGTAACTAACAACAGTAGTCTCTAGACCAGAGGTCTTCAACAGGGGGTCCGGGACCCCTAGGGGGTCCTCAGAGTTACTGCAGGGGGTCCGCCAAATATTTGTTTGATTTTTACATGAACCACTTCAACCAAGCATCCCTATTCTGAGGAGAACTTTAGCCAAAAATAGCAGATCTACAAGCACACAACGGCGTTGTGCGCTTGTAGATCTGCTATTTTCGGCAAAGTGGTTTAGTATAGGGGGGAAAAGAGCTGGCTAAGTACAGAGTGAAAGGTCAGGTATACTAAATATTGTTTAAGTTCATGGTTAAATGTCTGGAAATACACATTAACATGAATCCAACATGATAGTGCTGTGAAACAAGTCTATGAAGCTGCCTATGAAATCTATGAAAAAAATAATATTCTATACAATATATAATTGGGGTCCCTGCTTTATCTCGCTCTCAGCCAAGGGGTCCTTGGCCTGAAAACGTTGAAGACCCCTGCTCTAGACCCTCCAGGAAAACGCAGGCAAACATCCTTAATTATGTGGGCTAAATTCCTAAATTTTGCGATGAGGTATGCAGGGTTTTTATGTGATTTTATGTGGTGAAATTGCGAGAAGTTGAAAAATTTGCGGAAAGTTGCAAAATATGGGGAAAGTTGCGAAATATGAGGAAAGCTGTGAACTATGTAAAAAGTTGTGAAATATGTGGAAAGGTATGAAATATGCCGGAAGTTGCGAAATCTGCAAAAAAATGCGGAAAGTTGTGAAATACGCGTAATATGCGAAAAGTCGCAAAATATGCTGGAAGTTTGAGCGGAAATCTGAGATCATGGGCTCTTTTTGAAAAAAATTACCCTGTATAATCTGCGCCATTTGGCTGATTATGCGATAAATTATGCGATCGCATAATCAACATTTTCAGGCATACCGTGCATAGAAACCTGTGAGTAAATCATGCACTAACCAGTGACTGCATATAGATTTGTTGCAGTTTGGCTGAAAACTGAGAGGAAATAAAGTGATGTAGTTGGTAGAGAAATACAGAAATCATGACTTTGGCCCGGGCGGGCTGCTCTCTTTTTTTTAGCATGGGCATTCTGCTTCCCTCTAAGCATTCTGTCAGATTGTGAATTTCACAACCAAATGTCTCATTATTATGGAGTCAGAACAGTCTCATAATGAGTAAATGCACAAGTCTTGGTTTGTATTCACACATTTGATTTTTGAATGAACAAGTTCTGGTTTGCATGTGTTTCGTGTTTGTGTTCGTGTTCCAAGTCCACGTTCGTGTTTCAAGTCCACAGCTTTCGTGTTTCGTGCGTTCGTGTTTCAAGTTCGTGTTCGTGTTTCAAGTCCACAGCTTTAAATCCACAGTCTGTGTATTAAAGTCACGTTTGTGTTTTGTGTTTGAAAAACACAGTTTAAAATTCACAGTTTGTATTTTGTGTTTCAAATCCACAGCTTTAAATCCACAGTTTGTGTATTAAAGTCACATTTATATTTTGTGTTTGAAATCCACAGTTTAAAATTCACAGTTTGTATTTTAAAGTCACATTCCAGATGCTCTGCTTCACAAATATAATTCTCTATTTATCTCCAAAACACTCAATTTACCAATGCACATTGAATTAACTACAACACAAATCGATTGGTGTGCATTTACACACTGCTTCTCTGTGGTGGATCTCCTCTGTGCATTCACAAATCTTTTTGAGACTGACCTGACGCTTATTGAGACTGGGGGCGTAGACGAACGTAATCATTGGCTGATGAATCTGATTGACAGGGTCATCAGCCAATCAGATGGGTTCACTTTCAGCCAATCTAACGTCTCCTTCCCTTTCAACCCGGAAGTACATGCTCTCTCTCTGTGTTGCCATGTCTGCTTATTATAAGCGACTTTGTGCTTGTTTTTCTATGATGTCTTTCTATGAAGACACATTGTGAGCTTGTAGATTTCAAGTTGGATGCAGCTCAAAGTGAACATTCCTCAGGTATCTAGTTTGTTGCCATACGGCCTTCCTAGCCCGTGTTATTAAAGAAAAATGACAAAACGACAATGGCCACAACTGTCCATGGCCATTATCTCTGGAACAGAAGGTCCAATCTGCTCAGTTCAAAGCGTGTTGGGTGCGTGACTTTGAGGACATTAAGCACACAATGTTACATTTTCTGATTTTTCAGGGTTTTGTATTTTTTTTTATAGCTTTAAGCTATATTTCAGTATGGTTTATGATAAATTGTGTTTGTTGTCATATTTGTTGTAAATGACCACCAACCAAAGGGTTTTTGATACTGGCAATACAGTTATAGTTGTTCATCTTTATTGATTGATAGTTGTTTTATTGTTGTGTTTTATTGCTACGTTTTGAGTTGTGTAGGCCTATGTGTGGTTTACAAAAAGGTCCACTGGGTGGCAGTGTTTCCCCATTTTTAGCGGCGCTAGCCGCTCTATACCTTTAGGTATAGAGCGGATATTAGCCCTCTATACCTGGCTTCTGATTGGTCAGGCTCGCCAAGGTTCTGATTGGTCAGGCCCGCCAAGGTTCTGATTGGTCAGGTCCGTCAACGTTCTGATTGGTCAGGCCCGTCAAGGTTCTGATTGGTCAGGTCCGTCAACGTTCTGATTGGTCAGGCCCGTCGAGGTTCTGATTGGTCAGGTCCGTCAACGTTCTGATTGGTCAGGGAAGGGAACTATTCATGACATCAATATTATATCATGATTACAAAATTAGATGGTTTATATAAACTGTAAAAGTCCGGAACATAAACACTCTGGGTACGGCTTATAAATTGTATATATTATTTCATAACACATACATATCTTTCTGGTACCACATGTATACACACGGACACACAAAGTTTATTTTTTAGGTACCCACTCTATCAGCTATGACAGATCAGTTTTTGCCACTTACCTTGGAATGCATTTGGTGATTCTCTTCCAATGGCACTATTTAGTGCCACTGGAAGCCTTGAAATAAATTTACAGAGATTTAATGTTTCTCTAGTATTTCTCTGTGTACGTATGTCCGTGTCTATGTCCAGGTGTATGTCCATCCTTATGTTCGTCCTCTGTATTATTAACTGGGGTATAAACTAATATTGATATTATATATTAGATATTAATATTGAAACACATATCTATGACAAAATGTATCAAAGGCGCCGCTACCTTCACACAGGTGTGATTTTTTTCTGTACATTCAGTCAATACATAGTCACATTGTGGGAATCTCGCGAGAGTTCTGAAAAATGTACATCCACAGGGGAGATAAATAGTGTATACGTTTTAATTCATGTTTTTTTTTTTTAATTAGGTTTGTAAGCTATAGTTTATACTTTCAGTTAAAAAGACCGTTTTTTTTTTACTGCTCTAATGTAACTCATGATGAATGCAACAGATGTATTATGTCTTCCTAAGGCATAGCCTTTGTTTACAAGGGTTAATTTCATGTCTAATGTTGTTTAGTGTCCCAAGATGGCTTTTTTGTACCGTTAAGAAGTACGTTATTTGTTTATTGTCATGTTCAAGCTTATTTTTGGTCAACTGTTTGTTGAATTACTTTATTGCATTTTGTGATACTGTAGACTTGACATATCATGCAGTCTTTTTTTCCTATAGTTTTCACGGTGCTTCAGGAATAAACCAGCATCTGTTTGAAACTCCACTGTCTCATCATTATCATACTTACCAAGCTGAGGGGCAGTTACATTTGTAATGTTTGTCCTTTTTTTCTGGTTTCCCACCTATAGTTCTTACGGTGGTTCTTGGATTAAATATTCTAAAATCATCAGTTTGAGAGACCATCCTTAACACTTCCGTGACTAAGCAATCAATGGGACCGATTTTGAGAATTGAAAGTGGCTTAACTTCTCTCAGGAAGCTCTGAGAAAGTTCCCCTTTCATGACTTTTCCTAAATATATGTTTCAAACCATCTCCGTTTTTTTTTTTTTTTTTAACTCATTATAAATATGAAATACATACCATTTATCCCATCCCAGCCGTTTTATTTCGGCTAAATTGATCGCTCTCCCCCTCTCTCCCCCTCCCTAGAGCACTTTACACCTCGAGACCCCCCACAGAGCGGCCGTAGACAGCAGACTTGCTGCTGCGCAACTATTCTATGTTGCCATGTCTGCTTATTATAAGCGACTTTGGGCGTCTTTCTATTATTATTATTATTATTATTATAATGATATATATAATTACATTATAATGGTAATACTTTTCTACTCCACTACAACTCAGAGGCAAATCTTGCACTTTTACTCCACTACAATTATTTGAAAACTTTAGTTAGGCTACTAGTTACTTTGCAGATATAAATATCTTTTCATACTTGTTTAGATTAGAGCTTCATGCATGTCCTTTTGTAGATAATTTTTATTAGGTAAATATTTATATAGAAAGGTCTAACCAGGGACTGGGGTTGCAAATTTGCCTCGGATATAAACCCCATTTACAATGCAATGGTTTCATGCCTCACTGTTTTCTTAGGGCACAATGCATGCAGTAACATTTTCATAGACCTGACTGCTTATTTTTCTCACAAAATTTGGCAACCCTTTCACTGCAGTGTACAGAGTGTTTGCTACTGGATCGCGCTGTTTTAAAATGCTGTGCCAACAGATGTGATCTACAAGCATATGGCTCGTCAGGCAGCGATTGTTTTATGTTTTTAGATCAGATATTTAGCGCAGGAATGAGCACATTTGTGGAACATATAGCGATGTGTTCACTTGTTACGCTGACAAGGAGATGAGAGGGACAGGAGAGGAGACGCTTTCTCATCAGCGTGAACAGCTGATAGAATGAGAGCTTTACGCTCAGACAATAATGTGAATATTATATAATATAATATTGGTTTGTCAAGAGATATCCATGTGTTTTGCACAATGGAGATCACGTAATCTAACCCTAACCCTAACCCTGGAGTCACGTAATTAGACAGTGGCTTCAGTGGTTCATATAGGCTCCATGTTTCACTGAAGAGTTTAATGTGTGACGCTACAGATCGCGCTGTTTTATACGCTTTTTTAAAATAAAGATTTTACATACAGAATCTGCAGTTACCATTACAAGTTAGCCTAATTTTATAATGTTTGTGCCTGCCTACAACAACAACATTATGTGGGCTCACTGACTGCGCAGAGTGCAATTGAGATGTTAATGGCTATTTAGAAGACAATGGAACCCCCCACTGTGTGGGTGAGAAGGTGTCAGCTAGTCTGGAGCACAGAGGTGAGACAGTAACGAATAGGAGAGCTTGATTTCTTGTTCAAAATGACCGTTTTGCAGGCTGTGTGTTGGATAATGTAACCTCAGTCATGCCAGTGTTAATCAGCCAGGGTTTCTTACAGGACAGGTACAGCGGCAACACTTATTGAAAAAAAATATAGAAAATTATGATCAACCCATGGTCACATCTTTATGTATTCTACATGGTTTCAGTACAGGTACGTTTGTTTTAATTCCCTTTTTTCATTTAACTTTGTCATGACTTAAAGTTACCTTAATGCTAATCAATGCACAGCACAGTAACACAGCAATGCTAAGCCAGTCTTCAGAGCAGCTAATCATATTTTAATCATAAAGGACATTAACTTTAATGTCCTTTATTAATTATCAACTCTTTTTTATAATTTGTATCCCTCGATTTTTGTAACCCTTTTTTTTTCACCCGGTGCCAATTTGCTAAGTGATCCTGGGGACTACACTCCCCCCACCAGCCTAGGGAGGCCAGGGCCGAGCTCATGCTCATCCTTCAATGCATGAGAGCCAACTGACCTTCTTTTCACCTGACAGGGGGGAGTTTCCCTGGTTGGACGTAGCGCGTGGAAGGAACACATTATTCCAACCAGTTCCCTTCCCCTCCATCAGGCGCCCTGGCTGACCAGGGGGAGGCAGTATAGTGACCAGGAATCAGGATTACTACATGTTTTTGTGAGGGTATTAACTACCCTAGGAGACACGGGGAGAACATGCAAACTCCACACAGAGTAGGCCCTTTCGCCAACCCCACTAAGGAAGGGTATGGGCGCTGATGACGCGGAGGAGAAGACACGGCCCCAGCGCCCACAGCGTCCCCGGCGGGAATCGAACCCAGGACCTTCTAGCTGTGAGGCGATTATCAACTCTTTATAGCATAAAGAGTTGATAACCATTTCATACTATTGAATGAATGCATTTCTTTGGAGGCAACAACACAAACATATCTAACTTCAGGGTTATTTTCAATATACAGCAAAAGAGTGTGAAGTAATGGCATTTGTCAAATGTATGCTCTGACAATAGTATCCTAGATCCTGGAGATAGCCTCTTTTACACAGGAATGTACACAGGTTCAGAATGCAGGGAATGGGGTGAGACAAAAGATGAAAAGTTTGCCAGCCAATGCTTCTTTTTGTTTTTTTCTATTATAAAGAAGCCTAGAAGCCTACAAGGAGCTGCAGAATACAGTCTGTGTGTCATTATGATATGGACCTCAAATTATAATTTATGAGGCCCTTAACCCTTGCATTGTGTTAGAAAACTGCATCCACTTGTGGTGTTAGCGGGTCAAATTTGACCCGTGATTTAAATCAGCCCAAAATACTCAAAAATAAGTATTTTCATTATTTTTTTCCTCCCACCTCATAGCTGACTTAATTCATATCCATGTAAACACCTTTTAATATTATGTTGGGTTAGGGCTAGGGTTTCATCTTTCAATATATCTCGTTTTCTATTATAAAAATGTTAAAATTCACTCTTTAAATTTCCTATAATGAAGGCAATGGATAATGATGTTATCTAGCTATAATAGAATAATTAAGAATAATAATTAGAACACACTTAAAAAAAATAAAAACAATACTTGTTTTCATTTTTTAACTTTAAAAAAATGTTTAAATGATTTATTATATTACCATATTAATATATTACCATATATTATGGTAATAATTGTGTTTATAATAATATAATATGTATTGTAATAATTATTATATGTATTATAATAATAATAATAATAATAATAATAATTAATGTAATATTAAATATTTTTAATATTGTTAGATATATGTAACCAAATATATTACCATATATTTATTATATATTACCACCACCTAAATCACCTTTTGGTTAATGCTTTGTCATGTATCCTTTAAAGACCTCAAATATGGACCAACAATTAGGCTAAATAGCAATGAACAATGATGTATATTAGTTAAATATTAGGTCAGTTCATGTCCATTATGATTAGCTGCTCTGAAGACTGAAGGCTTAGCATTGTTGTGTTGCTGTGCAATGCATTGAATAGTATTAAGGTAACTTTAGCTCTGTCTGAAAAGTCATGACAAAGTTAAATGAAAAAAGGGGATGAAAACAAACGTACCTGCACTGAAACCATGTAGAATACATACAAAGAGTGACCATGGGTTGATCATAACTTTCTATATAGTGTTACCTGTCCTGTAAGCAACCCCGGCTGATTAAGGATGGTCTCTCAAACTGATGATTTTAGAATATTTAATCCAAGAAGGTGGGAAAACAGGACAAACATTACAAATATGGCTATAATGACAAACACAATATCATAAACCATACTGAAATATAGCTTAAAATTATAAGAAATACAAAAAATCTGAAAATGTAACATTGTGTGCTTAATGTCCTCAAAGTCACGCACCCAACAAGCTTTGAACTGGGCAGATTGGACCTTCTGTTCCAGAGATAATGGCCAAAACATTGTAGCCCGTTTTTCTTTAATAACACGGTCTAGGAAGGTTGTATGGCAACAAACTAGATACCTGAGGAATGTTCACTTTGAGCTGCATCCAACTTGAAATCTACAAGCTCACAATGTGTCTTCATAGAAAGACACCATAGAAAAACAAGGACAAAGTCGCTTATAATAAGCAGACATGGCAACACAGAGAGAGAGCATGTACTTCCGGGTTGAAAGGGAAGGAGACGTTAGATTGGCTGAAAGTGAACCCATCTGATTGGCTGATGACCCTGTCAATCACATTTATTAGCCAATGACGACCTTCGTCTACGCCCACCGTCAGGTCAGTCTCAAAAAGATTCGTGCGTGCACAGAGGAGATCCACCACAGAGAAGCAGTGTGCAAATGCACACCAGCCGATTTGTGTTGTAGTTAATTCAATGTGCATTTGTAAATTGAGTGTTTTGGAGATAAATGGAGAATTATATTTGTGAAGCAGAGCATCTGGAATGTGACTTTAAAATACAAACTGTGAATTTTAAACTGTGGAATTCAAACACAAAATATAAATGTGACTTTAATATACAAACTGTGGATTTTGAGCTGTGGATTAGAAACACAAAATACAAACTGTGAATTTTAAACTGTGTTTTTCAAACACAAAACACAAACGTGACTTTAATACACAGACTGTGGATTTAAAGCTGTGGACTTGAAACACGAACCTGTGGACTTGAAACACGAACGCAAAGCATCACATTTGTAGTGCTGAACCAAAAAAACACATGCAAACCAGAACTTGTTCATTAAAAAATCTAGTGTGTGAATACAAACCAAGAGTGTGTGAATACAAACCAAGACTTGTGCATTCACTCATTAGGACTTGTGCATTCACTCATTATGAGACTGTTCTGACTCCATACATTATGCCTTGGCTCTCTGCCGTCGGTAAGCATGCTGGCCTGGAATCAGCTGCAGACAGTCACATCAAGCCAGTGGAAGCATATATTTAAAGACCCTCAGACTACACAACACACAAAGCCTCCACAGCAAATTGGTGACGCGCATATTTAAACAGGCAGAGAAATGTGCCGCGGCAGCTCATCCACTTAACAAACACTTACTGGTAAACATGACGTGATTAACATTTTCTGCTGGGTTATATCCGTGTGACTAAATATTTGCGAGCGAGAGCGTTTGAAAAGTGCAAATCTGTTATAGCTTTGTTGTCGTTGCCTGCATTGGCATGATGAGCAAAAGCAGGCACGGAAAATATGTGTAATTATTTCAAAGTATAATTTAGCTGTCATTGTTCAAATATGGGTTTTGTTCACTTTATATTTTGGAAAGATGTTTTTATCCCTTTCCAAAAGCCTTTTCATGCAATTAGCCTAGTGTAATAATATTTGCCAGCAAACTGCTGATATCCAACTAGAGCTGCATCTCTCAACGGGGTTGTTGCTGGTGTTTCAGTCAGCGTTGCCATGTCTGCTTATTATAAGCGACTTTGGACTTGTTTTTCCTGTGAAGTCGCTTGTACATATTGGTACAGTAGTTTTGCGGGTTGTGTTTTTGGGAGGCTTGTTTCTAAAGTGTTGTTGCTTATTTGAGCTTGTTTCCTAATAATTATAACCTTTATAATGTTGTCTATGTACCAGTGAGTTGTGTTGTTTAACACATCAACTACCAGGTATTAATTAATTAACTAATCCACCACTGACAGCTTTTTTACCTTATTTTGATGACCCATGGAACCCACAATGTAAACAAAAGGCTGTCTGGCGGGAAGACGAGGGTCTCTTCCATCTACCGCAGGGGTCTTCAACGTTTTCAGGCCAAGGACCCCCTAGGTGAGAGAGAGATGAGGCAGGGACCCCCTCTATATTGTATAAAATTGTGTTTCAGATAAACTTTTGCTGCTCTTTTTTCCCTCTACACCTACAACTCTTTGCCAAAAATAGCCGATCTACAAGCTCACAACGCCTCGCGCTGCGAGGCGTTGTGAGCTTGTAGATCTGCTATTTTTGGCTAAAGTTCTCCTCAGAAAAAGGGATGCTAGGGTTCAAGTGGTTAATGTAAAAAAAAAAAATCATATCACACAAAGATTAGGCGGACCCCCTGTAGTAACTCTGAGGACCCCCTAGGGGTCCCGGACCCCCTGTTGAAGACCCCTGATCTACCTGATAGGAAAAAACATGTAACCGTGATCTTCCGTTCTTTAGTTATCGGCTGTAAAATTTAGCTTGTTTTCACCAAAAACGCAATCTGGGAAAATAAATCCGAGATAAACGTATTTTTATAAATCTGACACCATTGCAGCAGACCGGGGTGAATACTTTTTTTTTTATGACGTAATTTCCGGGTCTATATCCTTCTCTGGAAGTCAAAGCAGCATTCATAAGTTGGCGAAGAGCGCCCTTATAGCTTAATCACTGAAAACACCATCAGATCTATGTCAGTGGCTGTCACTGTGTTCAAATGTTTCAAAAGGATTCTAAGATTACCTTCTTTTTTTGTACCCTTAAGCTTTTATTATTATCTCTCTTGAAAATAGCAGATCTACAAGCTCACAACGCGTCGCATCGCGACGCGTTGTGAGCTTGTAGATAGTTTTTTTTTTAAATAGCCGCATAACCTAGTCGCGTCTTTCGGCCTTGTTTTCATAGAGCCCGGTTGCTTATTTCTCTCGCAAAACACAAGCATGGCAACAATGGTTCCAGTGATCGTCCTGATAATCCAGCAGCCTTATAAAGCCCCCCAGGCAGAGTAGTGCTTCCTTACACCCTGGGGGGAAGGTAGGAGACCGAGGTACCACACACAACAGACAAGAACCCTTGTGTGCCGCGGCAGCAGCAGCAGCAGCAGCACTTTATTTATAGAGATGTCTCCACAATTGGCAGCCTGACTAACCATCCAATTAATGGCTGGACTTATTCTGCCTTATAATTGAGTCAGCATTCAGGCGGCATTAGCTCGAGCAGAGCACTCCCGCCTTAAACTCACAAGGGGGTTTACTTCCAATAATTGTACGAAACATTCAAGGAGAGAGAGAGAGAAGAGAGACACAGCCTAGGAGGAGGAGAGAAAAAAAAACACATTGCTGAATGAAAGAAATTAACCGGTGCTGTCCCATCTTTGATTATAGGTCCATCACTTGAATACCTTACCTTAGAGTTAGAGCATACATGGGGAACTGGCGGCCCCCACCTTCACTTAATGCGGCCCGCAGGTTAATTGCGACCGTAGGTCGCACTTACTACAGAAAGCTGCTCCAGGTGTCCGTCCGTCACTCCGTCACTCCGTCACACACGTCACACTTTTGCCCTGCTCATATCTCCGCACCCATTGCCCCGATCCATGCCACATTTTGCACACACACTCCTTACCTGCCAAACTACACCCTCCAAGGACCCCCGGAGCTCCAGGGACCCCCAGCTGCCTCGGGGACCCCCAAGTGTAAAAAATGAGCACATGTGGACAAATTACCAAATGACCACCCCAACGGGGCTGCTCACGGGGCATTCCCGGGGACCACCCACTCCTGGTGCTCCAGAACGGATGCAAAAGTGGTGGCGCCCCCAGTGGAGGACCCCCTGCCACTGCAGCTCACATAAAATGCCGTAACTCGGGGGCTTGCCCCCCACAAACAATCCCTCCTTTCCCCTATAAACACACTCTCTCTCCCACACCACACACACACACACCAACAGCTCTTGCCTGCACACCTTTGCTTTTGGTCTGCCATACGACTGCTGAAACCTTCCCGCAGCTTTTCTTTCTTTCAGGACTTCAGACAAACATTCCTGGTAAGACACTGCCGCCTCCTTCTATACCTCATTTTCTGCCCACATAAACGCCACCATGTCACAGCTAACCCCACATTTAGACCACCAAACAAAACTATCCATTGCCCACACAACTAGGAACCAATCGCCGTTACAGCCCTCTTCTGTATACATGTGACCTACGGTCGCTTATCTCCCGATTAGGGAGTCTTACTGGTATCAGAATACTAATATATTATTGATTTCAGCTGTTACAATACAGAGAATAAGAGTTGTCTGCCCGACAGTATATGCAATGTGGCCCTCTGGAGTGAGTGTGGAAATATAGTGGCCCTCTCCATCATCAAAGTTGCATCACCCCTGGCTTAGAGTGACTGGGAGGCTATTCCATTGTATAGGCTTCCCTTGATGGAGAGGTCATTCTGTCCGAAAGTGTGGTGTATTTGTATGTGGGAGTATATTGATTGAAATGAGCTTATACTGCTAAATACGGCACATTTACATGATGTTGGGTACATTTCATGTTTAAAGTTTTAATGTTCAGAACATTCTAGGAGAGAGAGAAGAGACACAGCCTAGGAGAGAGAGAGAGAAAAAAAAACACATGGCTGAAAGAAAGACATTAACCGTTGAGGTTGCCTGTCTCATGTTTTGATTATAGGTCCATCACTTGAACACCTTGTTTAATCTGTATGCTGTGCAAGTTCTCGATTGGATACAATGTGTATACCGACGCTAAAATGCATTTTCTGTTTACAAAAGAGCATGAGATAGGGGGGAAAACCCTGTAACTGAACAAACACTCTATAGCAATGAGTATTATCAGAAAATAGAGCTATTTAACACTTATTTTAACACAACATATCACTTACTGTAGGCCTACCCTACCTTTAAATAAAGGTGACCATACGTGCCATAATTATAAACAGTACATTTTCCTGTTGATCTTATAGATGACATTTTGGTTAACTTAGCAGAGACTTGAAACTTGCCTGATAGCTAATCAAACACCAAACATCATTGAGCGCTTATTTTTTTCAAAAGTTAAGTTATCATTGCATTTTAAAATGTGTCGCTTGATCTGAAACGTATAGCTTATAACTAGTGCCTGGAGAAAATTACTTGTAATGATTTTCAGCTAAACATTGACTGGATTACAACAATGTAATAATGACTTTTGAAAAAAAGTAAACGGTCACAAAATGGACAAACATATATAAGCGGACCACCTTATTAAGGTTAAGGAATCAAGGTTGAGGACCACTGGATTCCATTCATTTCAGTGTAAGCTATGAAATGAATGAAATCCGGTGGCTTCTTTGAACATCTAACGAGGCACAGTGTGTGCATTGGAAAATGGTTATGCGGCAATGTCAGGAATACCATGAGTGCCATAGCACCGGTATGGTCCATTAAAACATACTGATGTCACACATGGTAGAATGGTATACTATCAGTTCAGCTTCATGTCAACGAGGCAATATATACTGCATGTACAGTAACTGCAATGGAATGCATTGTAGTCTATACTTCTGCCCCCCCCCCTCAGCTATAACATATTGGTGTCATACATACATACATACAACTCTGGCAAAGCTGTAACAGAGGTTACTTATCCTTTGCACATGTACATTGTGACCTTTATTTATTGATTGATACATAGCAGATGAGCATGTTGGTATTTGCACGGCATAATTTGCACATTGTAGTTTGCACAGTAACAAAAATGCAGCCATGATGTGTCTTGGCTATTCAAAAATAGAGGCTCTATGAGCTTGTAGATCTGCTATTTTTTTAAATCGTGAAAATGTTTGCAAATCTTTGAATATATGTTGTTTTAAAGCGAACATTTGTAACTAAAATCTTTGCTTCTGGGGGTCCCTGGAACAACATATTTTGAAATGGGGGTCCGTGGCCAAATACATATCATTTTGGGGGTCCTTGACATGAAAAAAGTTTGAGAACCACTGATATTATAGCAACAAAAGTATTTTGTACTGTTAGGATGTAGAAGACATTAGTAGAATCCCCCAGAAGCAAAGATTTGAGTTACAAATGTTCGCTTTATAAATATATTCAAAGATGCACACGTTTTCACGATTTTTCAAAAATGGCAGATATACAAGCTCATAGCGCGGCACTTGGTGCCGCGCTATGAGCTTGTAGATCTGCTATTTTTGAATAGCCGAAATGAATCAAAAAATGACACAGAGATGCGTTCCCGGTCTTAAAGAGTTAACCGAACATTTTGAGTTGTTTCCTGTCCAGCTGCAGCTGGCCAATCAGCTAACTAGCTCCACCTGTGGAGACAGAATGTTGGGTGAAAATCTGGGCAAGTGCAATAATGTGTAATAATATATGAGTGCAATAGAGATTAAGTGGAATGTGTATGAGAGGTGCAATATGGGTAATGCTAAGTGATCATTGAAAGCTTAACATGTACCAAGGTGGGCTGTTCTGCTGCCATTGTAATTGGGCTAGACCAAGTCAGAATTGCAGAACGGTGTGGGGGGGGGGGGGGTTGATGTGTTTGTGAAATTGCTAAGGATATTGTTGTAGTGTAATGTTGGAGAATCATTACTGGTGTAGTTCATGGAGTTTTAATATATCTCATGAGAGTTAACGTTATATGTATTTATGTATGTATGTGTATATTGGTTAATCTACCCCTTGACATGGTGGAGTCCAGACTAAAATGCCTCTGAGCTGAATATAAAGAGGTGCCAGCAGCAATAGTATTCAGTTGGTGTATAGGAGGAGAGCCAGGCACCACCATGTCACCAGCGTTGGAGCTCCTGTTTTTATGTCTTTTGTGTGTCAGTGAATTTGAAGCACTTTTTGGTTGCACTTTATAAGCGCCTTTGTACCGCTTCCAGCCGCTAAACGGCTCATTCTCACACAAGCCTGACGTGATTCTACCAACATCCAGCAACAACATGTATATCCCATTGAGACCGGAAGAAGCATCTGTATTTTTTGATTAGAGCTAAAAAGCATTATTTTACACTTTGCCTATTCGAAAATAGCAGATCTACAAGCTCATAGCGCGGCACCGAGTGCCACGCTATGAGCTTGTAGATCTGATATTTTTGAGAAATTGTGAACATTTGTGCAAATCTTTTAATATATATATATTTTAGAGCAAACATTTGTAACTCAAATCTTTGCTTCTGGGGGGTCACTGGAACTAAATATTTTGAGATGGGGGTCCGCAGCCAAATAAATATAATTTTGGGGGTCCTTGACAAGAAAAAGATTGAGAACCACTGATATAGAAACATTATATATTTTCAGAAAACTGTTGGGATTTAGAAGACATTTGTAGAATGGGCCTCAGGTCTTAATGGGATATGGTGGGCATCCTGTGTCGGGGGCACAGTGGTCCCACAGATGATTACACTGGTACGGGGGCTAACAGAGCATGTTACTATGCAAGCTAGCCTAGCCTCATTAGCATTCCGTCAGATCTTTTTCCCTTTTCAAACAGGGTTAGCATCTCATCTCTCAGAGCGCCACCACAAAGGTCAGCCTGAACACACACACACACACACACACACACACACACACACACACACACACACTCCCCTGGTGTCGTGAACAAGAACCAACGCAGCTGGGGAGTTAGTGTTGGAGAGGAGAGGAGAGGAGAGGAGAGGAGAGGAGAGGAGAGGAGAGGGTGATGCAAGCTGACAGGGGGGACATCATAATCTCATGTTGGTACCCAGGGAGCTAAGTACTACTGTGTGTGTGTGTGTGTGTGTGTGTGTGTGTGTGTGTGTGTGTGTGTGTGTGTGTGTGTGTGTGTGTGTGTGTGTGTGTGTGTGTGTTAGGGAGGGGGGGGGGGCACACCGGGCATCCCGGAGCCCCTCTGGGCCAGCTGGGAAAGCCCTTCATGTGATGATGCAGGGAATCAAAGAGCAGGAATAACATCATGCAGTGAATATGTGACTGGCTGCTTTATCCTCTATAGGGCTGGACACTTTATGAAACATATTTACATATTCATAATTTAGTTTTTTCTTGATTACATAATTAACATATGAACACTGCATAATTAACATATGAACACTCCCCCATGCGTTAAATATGTTGGCAAGTCTTAAGCCTTAAAGGGGGATTTTGGACCACGGTTTTCTTACCTTTTCTCTGATGTTATGATATCCTAGGATGAATGGTACAGTAGAAACATGTCATAACTCCATCCCGGGTCTGCCACAGCTTAAAACGTGCGCCAATAGGCCTTGCGCTAGATCGCGTACTTTGACAGCTTTTTTGTTGTTGAGATCTTACGTTCATAGTGACACTATGCAGTGGGATCGTCTTGAATGCGCCCCACCGGCAGTGGTGGAAAGTAACTAAGTACATTTACTTAAGTACTGTACTGTGGTGGAAAGTAACTAAGTACATTTACTTAAGTACTGTACTTAAGTACAATTTTGAGGTATTTGTACTGTACTTGAGTGTTTCCAATTTCCAATACTTTTACTTATACTCCACTTCATCTCAGAGGCAAATATTGTACTTTTACTCCACTACAATTACTTGAAAACTTTAGTTACTAGTTACTTTTCAGATTTAAATTATGATATTATAAAACATACATTAACCACTTTAGCCCTATTTTATACATAGGCTATTTGAAAATAGCAGATCTACAAGCTCACAACGCGTCGCTTTGCGACGCGTTGTGAGCTTGTAGATCGGCTATTTTCAAACATTTTTGTACTTTTACTTTTGGTACTTTAAGTACATTTTGATGCCAATACTTATGTACTTTTACTCAAGTAAATTTAGAATTCCGGACTTTTACTTGTAACAGAGTACTTCTACAGTGCAGTATTGATACTTTTACTTAAGTAAAACCTTTGAGTACTTTTTCCACCACTGAATGCGCCCCACCGCAAGTCTCGCTAGACGAGATTGAAATCTCCAGATTTCCGTCACTATGAACAGATCTCAGATCTCACCCAAAAAAAAAAGCCATCAAAATATGCTATCTAGCACAAAGGCCTATTGGCACGTGTTTTTAGCTGTGGCAGACCCGGGATGCATGTTATGACATGTTTCTACTGTACCATTCATCCTAAAATATCATAACATCATATAGAAAAGGTAAGAAAACCGTGGTCCAAAATCCCCCTTTAAGTGTTTGCGTTCAGCTTGACTTGCAAAAAGGGGATTGTGCATAAGATGGTGGCGTTATGACTTAATTACAGCATAAGACGTGGAAATAAGACATGCTTAATAAGGCCCTGAGGTATTTTATGTATTTATTGTTTGTATCTATTGAGTCCACACACCATGTATTGTTTTTGATATTGTTGTTTTTGTTATTTGACATTTTATTTCCCCCTCCTCTACTCTTATGATTATGTTTTATAACTGCAATTCATGCAGGGAGCTTGTTAGCAGTGGTGGAAAAAGTACTCAAATTCTTTACTTAAGTAAAAGTACCAATACTGCAATATAAAAATACTCTGTTACAGGTAAAAGTCCAGAATAAAAAATTGACTTGAGTAAACTTGTATTGGCATCAAAATGTACTTAAAGTACCAAAAGTAAAAGTACTAAATATTTGAAAATAGCCGATCTACAAGCTCACAACGCGTCGCGATGCGACGCGTTGTGAGCTTGTAGATCTGCTATTTTCAAATAGCCTAGGTATAAAATAGGGCTAAAGTGGTTAATGTACTGTATGTTTTATAATGTAATAATTTACATCTGAAAAGTAACTAGTAACTAAAGTTTAGAAGTAAATGTAGTGGAGTAAAGAGTAAAAGTACAATATTTGCCTCTGAGATGTAGTGGAGTAGAAGTAAAAGTATTGGAAATTGGAAATACTCAAGTAAAGTACAAATACCTCAAGATTGTACTTAAGCGCAGTACTTAAGTAAATGTACTTAGTTACTTTCCACCACTGCTTGTTAGTGAACATAATGTTGATGAAGTGGAAGTTGACTTGTACTGTATAGTCTCACCAAAGCCAAGTTCTCCGGTTTTCCCTGCTGAGCTCAACCCAACCGTCTTAATCTTCACCGTTCCTAATCTTATGCTGACCATAATAATGGTAATGACAATTATGGTAATTCATGGTAATGGTAATGGTAATTATGCGTGTCTTCAATGAGGTAAACATGCAAAAAACACTAGTATGGTCCTTTAATATCTCCATGTCGGCCATCCTGACCCATGACCCAAAATTGCATTATAAATATATTAATATTATTAGCATTATTAATATAAAACAAAATGCCACACGCCGCAAACATGTACAGTATATGGCTGAAATGAATATTGTTGATACATGGACTTATTAGACTAGAATATAATGTTTGGACCGCCTCTCTTATGCAATATTCATTACAGTCTCTCATATGCAGTAGCTCATATATTGTCAGTGGTGGAAAGTAACTAAATACAATTACTCAAGTACTGTACTTTCCAATTGTCAGTACTTTTAGTTCTACTCCACTACATCTCAGAGGAAAATGTTGTACTTTTACTCCACTAAAATTATTTGAAAACTTTAGTTACTATAGTTACTTTGCAGATATAAATTGTTACATTATAAAACATACATTAACCACTTTAGCCCTATTTTATACATGGACTATCTGAAATTAGCCAATCTACAAGCTCACAACGCGTCGCGATGCGACGCGTTGCGAGCTTGTAGATAGAGCTATTTTCAAACATTTTAGTACTTTTACTTTTGGTACTTTAAGTGTATTTTGATGCCAATACTTTTGTACTTTTACTCGAGTAACATTTTGAACTTTTACTTGTAACAGAGTATTTCTACATGGTGGTATTGCTACTTTTACTTCAGTAAAATATCTGAGTACTTCTTCCACCACTACTGAAGAGGCACTTCAACCAAAACACTAACACGATCAATAGTCATTCATGTCAGTCTGCATGTATGTTTCAACACATCATTTCAATGCATCATTATTTTCTCGATGCCATTTGCTTGTAGAGTTACACATCCACACAGATATGTCCTTGTAGAGTTACACATCCACACAGATATGTCCTTGTAGAGTTACACATCCACACAGATATGTCCTTGTAGAGTTACACATCCACACAGATATGTCCTTGTAGAGTTACACATCCACACAGATATGTCCTTGTAGAGTTACACATCCACACAGGTATGTCCTTGTAGAGTTACACATCCACACAGATATGTCCTTGTAGAGTTACACATCCACACAGATATGTCCTTGTAGAGTTACACATCCACACAGATATGTCCTTGTAGAGTTACACATCCACACAGATATGTCCTTGTAGAGTTACACATCCACACAGATATGTCCTTGTAGAGTTACACATCCACACAGATATGTCCTTGTAGAGTTACACATCCACACAGATATGTCCTTGTAGAGTTACACATCCACACAGATATGTCCTTGTAGAGTTACACATCCACACAGATATGTCCTTGTAGAGTTACACGTCCACACAGATATGTCCTTGGGGAGTACAAAGGATCTATACTGAAGTATATAGAGCACTAATTGAACATATATCGTCTCTGTCGGGTGGAAACATCATATGTTCCAAAACAAAGCGTTTCAGGATTCATATTCAAAAGTAGCAGATCTACAAGCTGGAAACGTGTCGCTTCGCTTCGCGTCACGTTTCCAGCTTGTAGATCTGCTGCTTTTGATGCTTTTGTTGTGACACTGTAGTATGATCAAGTATGACGCTAATTCACGAAAAAACACAAATGGTTTAAATATGGAGATATGAGGTTTCTGCCTGACAGCAATGACATAATGTGAATTAAATACAATAATAATAATAATAATAATAATAATAATAATAATAATAATAATAATAATAATAACTTGAATACAGTTTCAATGTGGGATATTATTATTATTACACACACACACACACACACACACACACACACACACACACACACACACACACACACACACACACACACACACACACACACACACACTTAAACAGCTTTTAAGAATGTCTTAAATCAGGGGTCTTCAGCCTTTTCAGGCCAAGGACCCCCTAGCTGAGAGAGATGAAGCAGGGACCCCCTCTATATTGTATAAAATTGCGTTTCAGATTCAACTTTTTTTTTGTTTACTTGGTCTGCTCTTTTTTCCCTCCTTCCCTACACCTACAGTATACCTCTTTGCCAAAAATAGCCGATCTACAAGCTCACAACGCCTCGCAGCGCGAGGCGTTGTGAGCTTGTAGATCGGCTATTTTTGTCTAAAGTTCTCCTCAGAAAAAGAGATGCTAGGGTTCAAGTGCTTAAGGTAAAAAAAAAAAATCATATCACACAAAGATTTGGTGGACCCCCTGTAGTAACTCTGAGGACCCCCTGTTGAAGACCCCTGTCTTAAATGTTCCTCATCATAAAAGAGTGCTTGTCGGGTTGTTGGGTGTAACGATACCTTATCAAGTATTCTTTTCCACATGGCTGGATAATAGAAACATTGCGTGGCTCCATTGCAGAGCATTAATGAAGAAGTCGATTTTTTTTATCTCTGCCAGTTGTTCTTGCTCGAGACGTAATGAGGCATTATAGAACGGCGGTCATCTTTCATGGAATGACTAATCAGATTGCACAAGAATAGCTGTCAGTAATGAAAGCCGCTCCGTCTCTCCATGAAACAGATATTGGTTTTTAATATATTGGGCCTGATGCGCCGTCGGATTGGTATTGTCTGGGAGACCGTAACCACTTTAACTCTTAAGTATGTACTTTGGCCTACGTTAAATAGCGAAGCTACTGTATGCTGATCTTCAAGCTCACGTCACGACACGGATGTGTTGTGAGGGATACAAGAAGAGTGGGCACTTAACCCATTGAGACCTGAAGCCCATTCTATACATGTCTCCTAACTCTCAACAGTATTCTGAAAAACGTATGTTTCTATATCAGTGGTGCTCAATCTTTTTCATGTGAAGGACCCCCAAAATGATATGTATTTGGCCGCGGACCCCCATCAAAATATTTCGTTCCAGGGACCCCCCAGAAGCAAAGATTTGAGTTACAAAAAAGATTTGCACACATTTTCACGATTTTTCAAAAATAGCAGATCTACAAGCTCATAGCGCGGCACTCGGTGCCGCGCTATGAGCTTGTATATCTGTTATTTTTGAATAGCCCAAAGTGTAAAATAATGCTTTTTAGCTCAAATCTAAAAATGACACAGTTCCAGGTCTTAATGGGTTAACAAAAGTGGAAACCTTGATGTAAAATTGTCTATTTTGTGCAAAATGTGAAAAGAAAAATCAATACTTGAAAAATGAACATTTTAACGTCTTACTCAGACTTTTGTGTTTCACCCCTTGACAGTTTTTAAATGGCTTGATTCAGACTGGATTCATCGGACACGCCCCCTTCCTATACAAACCCATTGTAACTTCAAGGACGTTGTGTGTTTTCGATCAATCTTAACATGGTTAAAATGGAGTTTGAAGTTACAATGGGTTTGTATAGGAATTCGGGTCTAAAAATGTATCCTTCAACTTCTTGTTTATGCCCCACAATGATTGGATATACAGGTTTTGTAGCAATGTGTTGCAATTGTAGGAATATTATATTAGACCTTAATTGTCTAATGCTTCCTTCGTGCCCACTCTTCCTGTTAGTGAACTTGTAGATCTGCTATTTTCCCAGACTGTTTGCCCATTTTTGCAGAATCTTTCCATAACGTTTGTCTGTTATGATTATGCCCGGAAAATAGGGACGCTATAGGAACTCATGCGGTTAAGCACTGCAAAATAGCAGATCTACAAGTTCATAGCACGGCACCGAGTGCCGCGCTATGAGCTTGTAGATCTGCTATTTTTTTTAAAAGTCGTGAAAAATTGTGCAAATCTTTGAATATATATTCTACACTTCTAAATCTATCTAAATGATGTTTCTATATCAGCGGTTCTCAAACTTTTTCATGTCAAAGACCCCCAAAATGATATGCGTTTTTGCCGCGGACCCCCGTCTCAACATATTTTGTTCCAGGGACCCCCAGAAGCAAAGATATGAGTAAACAATGTTCGCTTTAAAACATATATATATTCAAAGATTTGCACACATTTTCACGATTTTTCAAAAATAGCAGATCTACAAGTTCATAGCGCGGCACTCGGTGCCGCGCTATGAGCTGGTAGATCTGCTATTTTTTTGAACAGCCAAAGAAATCTAAAAATGACACAGATTCTCTCCTGGATGGGTTAAGCAAATGGAAATATTGTAAATGCAAAGTCAAGTTTCCTCTTCCCCGTTCTTCCACCTCAGAAATCACTTCGGTGTGTTGAGTGCAGAGCATAAAACGGGCTGTGAAATACATAATTCATAATGTATTACCCTCTCCGCTGCTGCCTGTACTGTATAGAAACCCTGATAAATCCAGCAAAACTAGCATCAAATATGGCTCCGACAAACACTGTTATTGACACAAAACAGATGTTTGAACTGTATAGGTATTGTACGCTCAAGAGACCCCCACTCATCTCTGCCTTCTGCACACGCACGCACGCACGCACGCACGCACGCACGCAGTGGTGTGAAGTAACTAAGTATATTTACTCAAGTACTGTACTTAACACATTGTGTGCCAGAGGTTTATTAAAATAGGGTATGTTCAGTGCCTGCATATCTTCCATCCACTTACGTTGATATGTTTCGTGCTGTAGAAGCCTCGACGAGGACGTGCATGTAAACACAGCGTGCGTGATGGCGGAGGGTCCCGATTATTCTGACTAACGTCTGGAACAATAATATTTCTAACGCGATCCTCCATTGCAGAGTGATCGCCGATCGAAAACTGCTCACTTCCACCACGTTAAAAATACATTTTTATTTTAAGCTTTTAGTTAAGGAGTTAACATTGGAGCGGCCGACCAGAAGGATTTTTGACATGGATCCACACCCGGCCTCTCCTTCTCAGAGACTCCTTGGATGATCCCAACGTTTCGTTAGAGCGCCCCACTTGGGCCCCACGTATACATTTTCTTTTTTTGCCAAAAACGGTCCGGACCGTTTATGGCACAAGTAAAATGTTGAGGTATTTTTACTTGACTTGAGTATTTACAATGTTAAATCATTTTACTTTTTACACTACAATTATTTGAAAACTTAGTTAATAGTTATTTTGTAGATTTTGATTATAATTTCAAAACCTCTTCAGCCCTATACATTCCAGCTATTTGAAAACAGCCGGTCTACAAGCTGAGCTTGTAGATCTGCTATGCTCAGAAGATTTGCATAAATTTTGAACTTGTGAAAATGAGACAATACTGCTCAATGCTAGTATTACTTTTGGTACTTTGAGTACATTTTGAGGCCGATACTTTTGTACTTTGACTCAAGTACATGTTTTAATACAGGACTTTTACTTGTAACAGAGTAAATGCACATTGCACTATTGATGCTTTTACTCAAGTAGAACATGTGACTACTTCTTCCATCACTACACTCGCACACGCACGCACACACACACACGCACACGCACACGCACGCACACGCACGCACGCACGCACGCACGCACGCACGCACGCACGCACGCACGCACGCACGCACGCACGCACGCACGCACGCACACACAGACAACGCCATCTGGTGTCAAGCAAGGGGATTGTCTCTCTCCCACACTTTTTGCAATATTCATCAACAATCTGGCCAAAGAAATCAAACAACTTGGATTGGGTTTACACTATGATGGCAGTACCAAACTAGATATCCTGATGTACGCAGATGACATAATTGTAGTAGCAGAAAATGAAAATGATTTACAGAAAATGTTGATGTGTACAGAGAACTGGTGTAAAAAGTGGAAACTGACAGTTAATCATAGTAAGACTCAGACCATGCATTTTAGACAAGCCAGAGTAAAGAGGAGTGATTTTCAGTTTTATTTAGGGGAACAAAAACTACAGTATGTTGAGAATTACAAATACTTAGGTCTTAACTTGGATGAACATCTACATTTTGAATATGGTACATCAGTCTTGGCCGGATCTGCAAGCAGAGCTTTGGGTGGTATTATAGCAAAAACTAAACAGCTTGGTGATCTGGGATATGCTGCCTACTCCAAATTATTTCACACTTGTGTCTGCCCTGTCATGGACTATATGGCTGGGATATGGGGGTTAAACACAAATATGAAAGGACAAATGGTCCAGAATAGGGCTATACGTTATTTCCTTGGAGTACATAAATTTGCACCTGTATTGGCAATAACAGGAGACATGGGATGGGAGGCATGTGAGATCAGATGGAAAGGCAGCATGGTAGCCTTATGGAATAGACTAATCAAAATGCCAGAGAATAGAGTTGCCAAGAAAATCTTTAATTGGGATGTCTCGATAAAAGGTGCATGGGCAAGTACAGTAGAGGATATACTTCTGAGGGCTGGGTTGCTTAACACATCCACTGCCAGGCCCGTAGTCCGTTAAATCCAACCGTTAACTGCCGTTCCCGTAGTCCTACGGGGCGGGTGTTTTCCCATGTTAAATCGTGCAGGTGCAGATTCCGGATTTTTTTTGCACTTCCGGTCTCGAAGTGGGCGGACCGGAAACGAAATAATACTGTTTCCGGTTTTTCTCCCGCCTCCGTTTCCTGTCTAGCGGTCAACTTTGGACGCCATTATCTCTGGCTTGTTGTTTTTCTCACCGCATCCACCATTTTAGCGTTTTCCTCTCGTTCTCCAGAATGCAGTGTCGGATCGCCGCACGGTTTTCAGCGTTTTGTTCGGTCGGGTCCCGTGTTTGTGTCGAACCAAATGAACGCGGATTTTAAACGGATTTAGCGGGGCCTATGACGGAATCAAAAAAACAAAAAAGGTAAGAAATTGCTTGGCACTACGATGGACGTTCTGAGATTAGCCGATGGCAGTCAATGTGCTAACAGTTTTCAAAATAACAGCATTGCAAACATCTCTGTGGTGAAGGAGACACTTTATGGTTTGTATCAGAGCAAATGGTCACAGGACATATTGTATAAACCAAAGCTTAGAACATTTGTTATGTTAAAAAGCTGTTATGCTAGAGAAAAGTATGTTTGTGCTCCATTGTCCAAAAGACAAAGATCTCTATGTGCCCAACTCCGCTCTGGGATCTTGCCCCTACACCTTGAGACTGGTAGGTATAGAGGAGTAGTGGAAGAGGAGAGGGTTTGTATTTACTGTGACATTGCGGATATTGAGAGTGAGTTCCATTTTGTTTTTTATTGCCCTTTGTATCATGACTTGCGTCAAAAATTATTTAAGAGGTGTAGAAACCCGGACTTGATTTGGTTGGATGACGCACAGAGACTTACATGGATTTTTGAGCACAGGGTATTTGCACTTGCAGAGTATTTGGAAGGGGCCTGGGACAGACGGGCAAAAAGAACATACATGTGAAGTGTAATTTATTTTATTTATTTATTTTTTGTTTTGTTTTGGGTGTTTGCCAAACGTTTTCTTTTGTGCAGTCTTCTATGAAGAGAATTTGATATTGTTTATTTATGTTTTGGTGTCTAATAATCCCGTAAGGGATGGGTCTTTTTGACAAGACACGGAAAAAAAAAATTTCATTCTCACACACACACACACACACACACACACACACACACACACACACACACAGACACACACACACACACACACACACACCCCTGCAGTGTCGGAGGTGAACTGCAGTAATACCCACTAGTGTCTATGTGGTCACATAATCCATTGGCCACCTCTTACTCTAATTAAAGGCCGTCATAATGATTCATGGAGGCTGATCCTAAAACTGGCTGTATGTCTGCGGGGACGACGAATGACCTACATGTACCACTATATGGTCTTCTTACACCTTGAGCCATTATAACACACACACACACACACACACACACACACACACACACACACACACACACACACGCACACACACACACACACACACACACACACACACACACACACACACACACACACACACACACACACACACACACACACACACACACACACACACACACACAGTGTGGTGGTCTTTTTTTGAGCCATGTTGAAAGCAGTTTCTGAAAGTAACATGTAGGCCTACTGTATGCAGTGATGGAAAAAAGTACTCACATGTTTTACTTAAGTAAAAGCATCAGTACTGCAATATACCGTAGAAGTACTCCGTTACAAGTAAAAGACGCGTTGTGAGCTTGTATATCTGCTATTTTCAGATAACCTACTGTACAGTATGTATAAAATAGGACTAAAGTGGTTCATGTATGTTTTATAATATAATGATTTATATCTGCAAAGTAACTAGTAACTAAAGTTTTCAAATAATTGTTGTGGATTAAAAGTACAATATTTGCCTCTGAGATGTAGTGGAGTAGAAGTAAAAGTAAACTGTAGTACAGCTTACTCCAGTAAATAAGGTAAAAGTACCTCAAAAGTGTACTTAATTACATTACTTGAGCCATTTTACTTAGTTACTTTACACCACTGACTGTATGTCTCGTCATCCATATGCAGCACTTAAAGTCCATGACAGAATATACATAACATAGGCTGCTTCAGTGGGTCTCATGTATTTGGCCATGGACCCCCACCTGAACATATTATGTGCCATATGCAGGGACCCTTCATGTTAATACAGGTTTGTGTTCCAATGGATGGATAAAGTGGTTACAATGAGGTCATTTTTTATAAAGGTTTAGAGAATAGACAATACAGCAAATTAGCATTGCTATTACGAAGAAGAAAAAGTTATTCAACCAACGCGTAGCCATTTGCATTTTGAAGTATTTCAAATACATGCATATATATATATATATATATATATATATATATATATATATATATATATATAGTTGTCTTTTCTTTACCATGTTTAAATATGATATGCAACCTGCAATGATTTGCATGAACCCATTAAAACCGGGAACGTAACTTTGTCACTTTTTAGATTTATTTGGGCTATTCAGAAATAGCAGATCTACAAGCTCATAGCGCGGCACCGAGTACCACGCTATGAGCTTGTAGATCTGCTATTTTTGAAAAATCGTGAAAATGTGTGCAAATCTTTGAATATATATATATTTTAAAACAACATTTTTGGACTCAAATCTTTGCTTCTGGAGGTCCCTGGAACAATATAGTTTACAAATAATATTAATAATGTTCGCTTTAAAAATTATCTTCAAAAATGTGCGCACATTTTTACGATTTTTCGAAAATAGCAGATCTACAAGCCACGCTACGAGCTTGTAGATCTGCTATGTTTGAATAGCAGCCCAAAGATCTTTAAAATGACACAGATGCGTTCCCGGGTTGAATGCATTAAGGAGTTTAAGATTTAAAGTCTTAAATCTAGTTAATGGTGGAACTTCATTCTCGGTGTGTGTTTTCATTGGGAATTCATAGACTCTTCAGACCTGACTGGACACAATTTACACGGTGCACTCATGCATCCGCTACTCCCCTCACACACCCTGACAGTGTGTTAGTATAGATGTACTATGATTAAATACGTGGCCTCCGGAATTCATGTGCAAACAACGTTACAATTTTGTTTAACCCATTAAGACCTGGGACGCATCTGTGTGTCACTTTTTGATTTGAGCTAAAAAGCATTATTTTACACTTTGTGCTATTCAAAAATAGCAGACATACAAGCTCATAGTGCGGCACCGAGTGCCGCTCTACGAGCTTGTAGATCTGCTATTTTTGAAAAATCGTGAAGATGTGTGCAAATCTTTGAATATATATATTGTTTAAAGCGAACATTTTTAACTATATTCTTTGCTTCTGGGGGGTCCCTGGAACAACATATTTTGAGATGGGGGTCGGCGGACAAATACATATGATTTTGGGGGTCCTTCACATGAAACAATTTGAGAACCACCGTAATAGAAACATAGGTTTTTCAGAAATCTGTTGGGATTTAGAAGATATTTGTGGAATCTCCTTCAAGTCTAAATGGGCTAATGCAGCTTGAATAAATCCATTTTGCGAATTTATAATAAACCCTATAGCCAAAGAAGTTCTAGATGACACATTGTATTCCAGTCAGTATTCCAGGTAACCTACCAACTGATTGGGTAAACAATGTGATTATAGAAGGTGTATCAGTGGTAATAGGTATAAATAAAGAGTGACACCTTTTGATTCAAAATCCAAGTGCTTCAGTGAGTCAACGAGGCAGTTGCCTATAGGCGCCAGTTGTGGAAGAAGTACTCAGATATTTTACTTCAGTAAAAGTAGTAATACTGCAATTTTTAAATACTCTTGTAGAAGTAAAAGGACTGTGTGCAAAATGTTACTTGAGTAAAAGTACAAGAGTGCTGGCATCAACAATATGCTTTAAGTACCAAAAGTACTAAAATGTTTGAAAATAGCCGATCTACAGTACAAGCGCACAATGGGTTTATGTGAGCTTGTAGATCGGCTATTTTCAAATAGCCTATGTCTAAAATAGGGCTGAAGTGGTTAAAGGAGGAATTTGATTCCCGTCTTCTACCGGCTAATGTATCCGGTAGGAGACACAAAGTAGATTATTTGTGTCTCCTACCGGAAATACACATGGGCATCAAATTATTGTCTTAGGAATGCCACAAAAACAAAAATAAATCCATGAAATCAAGGCTTCATGGGGTGTGTAATTGATAGAAACTTCTACTTTCTTCTACTCCTAGTGGAGTAGAAGAAAAAGTACTGAAAACTGGAAATACTCCAGTAAAGTAAAATAAATACCTCAACATGTTAATTAAGCACAGTACGTCAGTAAATGTACTTTATGTTACTTTACACCACTGTCTAGGGCAGTGGTTGTCAAAATTCATTGTGCCTCGGACCCCCAAATTGATATACATTTGACCACGGACCCCCGTCTCAAAATGTTTTCTGCCAGGGACCCCAGAAGAGATTTATTTTCTCCCAAAATAGCAGATGTACGTGTAAGCTCGCTGTGAGCTTGTATATCTGTATAAGGCATTTAACTCATTTAGACCTGGAACGCATCTGTGTCACTTTAGATTTCTTTGGATATTCAAAAATAGCAGATATACAAGCTCATAGCCCGGCACCGAGTGCCGCGATACGAGCTTGTAGAGCTGCTATTTTTTTGAAAAATTGTGAAAATGTGTGCAAATCTTTAGTTTGAATATATATATATATATATATATTTTTTTTTTAAAGCGAAAGTTTTTAACTCAAATCTTTGCTTCTGGGGATTTTACAAATGTCTTCGAAGTTGTTTTTCCTAACGTTTTTATTGTATTTATTATTTTACTTATGTTGCTATATTATGAATGGTTTTCAAACTTTTTTCATGTCAAGGACCCCCAAAACAACATGTATTTGACCGCGGACTCCCCTCCCATCTAAAAATATTTTATTCCAGGGACCCCCCAGAAGCAAAGATTTGAGTTCGAAAATGTATATAAAAGATTTGCACACATTTTTCTAAAAATAGGATCTACAAGCTCATAGCCGCGCTATGAGCTTGTAGATCTGCTATTTTTTAATAGCCCAAAGAAATCTTAAAATGACACACATGCATGCGTTCCCTTCCCCGGCCATAAAGGGTTAATAAAACTGGCATCTTGCTTCAAAACTCCAGCTCTTCAGCCGGTCAACGAGGCAGCTAGTTGCCCTGCGGCGTATAGCAAAAGCATTGAGTTCAAGAGGTCACTGGTTTGAGTCCCTGGACACACGGGCCTATACAGAACGGCTGGGAAACCCTGCTTTTTCCCTTCAATAATTGCTATTGTGATGCACTTTGAGCAAGGCATTTAAACCTATAAGTGGCTCCGGTGGAGCTGCTTAGCGGTGGACAGCTAAACGTTGTTATTCTGATGGAGATCCCAGGTGTGTGTGAGGGGGAAAGCAGGGCAGTGCTGGAAAATAACACTTTTGCTCCAATAACTTCTTTCCCGTGAATACATAAAAGATTGAAGGAGAAAACAGCTTCTCTATACCATCTCCAGGTGCTTAAAGGAAACCGCCAAACCGGACCATTTTACTTTTCCTTTACCCCTCAAATTGGTATGTATTTGGCAGTGGTGTAAAGTAACTAAGTACATTTACAGAAGTACTCTACTTAAGTACAATTTTGAGGTACTTTTACTTTACTGGAGTATTTTCAATTGTCTATACTTTTTACGTGCGTCTCAGAGGCAAATATTGTACTTTTACTCCACTACAATTATTTGAAAACTTTAGCTACTAGTTACTTTGGAGATATACATTATTACTTTATAAAACACACCTTAACCACTTTAGCTCTATTTTATACATAGACTATTTTGAAATAGCCGATCTATTTTCAAACATTTTAGTACTTTATACTTTTGGTACTTTAAGTATATTTTGATGCCAATACTTTTGTACTTTTACTCAAGTAACATTTTGAACACAGAACACAGGTTGTAACAGAGTATTTTTTATATTGTGCAATTGATACTTTTACTTAAGTAAGAGATATCTGAGTACTTCTTCCACCACTGGTGCCAGGTGACCCCGTCAGGAGATTTTCCAGCACTTTCAAAATATATATTTTTTTTCATTCCAAAATAGCAGATGTACAAGCTCACAGCGCCATCTACAAATATGTTGTTCCAAGGACCCTAACAAGCAACGATTTGTGCTTAGAAAATATACTGTATATGCTGCACATTCAAAGATTTGCACACATTTTCAAGATTTTTCAAAAAATAGCAGATCTACAATCTCATAGCGCGGCACTCGGTGCCGCGCTATGAGATTGTAGATCTGCTATTTTTTGAAAAATCCTGTATCAAATATGGATGAAGTGGTTAAAATGATTGTGACGTTATAGAGCTCATATTTATTAATGAAAACCCACCACAATAACCATTATAACCATATACTGGCAAAGAGCTATTGGCTGAATCTGTTTTCTTTTCTCTTTCTTTCCTCCAAAGAATGTATTCATTTTCTGGGACTTAACGGGCAAAGAGCTGAAACTATACTGTAGCTCCTGACACAAAATAATACAGTCATATTTTATTTTTTACCATGGGTTAGGCTATTGGAGTTTGTGTATTTTTTTTTGTTGTGCACATAAGAAAAGCATTCATTCTCACTGTTAACAACAGAGAATCATGTCCCCAGCAGTATATTATTCACACCACGGCCATGTAAACACAAAATACAGAGACCCTGAGGAGCAAAACCTGATCCAAATCAAATAATAGGTCCAACCCAGAGAGTAGGATTAAAGTTCACGGTACATGGTGCTTTCATAAAGGTTCACTTAAAGGTAGGGTAAGTGATATTTTTTGG
Organism: Gymnoscopelus microlampas; assembly: GCF_963454915.1. NCBI lineage: Eukaryota > Metazoa > Chordata > Actinopteri > Myctophiformes > Myctophidae > Gymnoscopelus > Gymnoscopelus microlampas. The sequence continues at coordinate 41,332,056 of NC_139959.1, read as the reverse complement.
TTAAAACAAAACGTTTTTTGTTTAAAGGTTAAAATACTATATTCTGATAGTAATCAATGCTATAGAGTGTTTGTTCAGTAACAGGAGTCTCGCCGTCTCTCCAGCTCTTTAATAAACAGAAAATACATTTTTCGGTAGGTGTCAAAATCTCAGCCAATCAGGAGAAAGTACCCATTTTAAGCTTGATTTTTATAGTGTTCCAGTTCCAATTTTGCCTGCTCATTTCTTAGTGCCATCACTTCCAATTTAACTTGTTTAATCTGTATCCTGATTGAGTTCTCTATCCTGATTGGATAAAATTGGAAATTAAACTGAAACCGAAACGAAAATGTATTTTCTGTTTAATAAAGAGGTGGAGAGACAAGGAGACTCCTTTTACTGAACAAACACTCTATAGCAAAGTATTATCAGAATATAGAGCTATTTAACACTTATCTTAACCAAAGCAAATCACTTACCCTACCTTTCACTTAACAATGTGTGTTAGGTTTATCCATTCACTCACAGACACAGTGGAGGAAACCATGCAGGACCCCACAGGATCCAGGGCCTGAATTTTAGCACGGGATAATGATAATTGTGCATAATGTGTATTGATTCCTGCAATATAATCTATCTATACTAGCATTTGACCCATTCAAACCAGGAACGCATCTGTGTAACCACTGTATCAATATGTTATACTTTGGCTATTCAAAAATAGCAGATATACAAGCTCATAGCGCGGCACCGAGTGCCGCGCTATGAGCTTGTAGATCTGCTATTCTATTTTAAATAATTTAGAACATTTGTGCAAATCTTTTTTTCTTTTTCCACCACGGCCGAGAACCAAGTGTCCGTCCGCTCTATACCTCCTGTGCTACTTCACCTGTCCTACTATCTGTCTCCTATTCTGTCTGTCTCAGCAAATATACAGTGAAAAATACATGTGTACTGGAGTGAACCATCCACTCTTCTAAAATAAAAAGTAAAGGGAAACAAGAGAAAATAAATAACTTAATAAAAGTGATGTGACATCACTGTCTATTTTTATTTTTTAATGTTGCTGGAATACATTATGATGACCATTCAAAATGTCCAACGACTTTGACCCTTTTAATTAGAGTGGAAATGGCCCCTGGATCTTGACAAACCCAAGTTTGGCAATTGGTTATTATGGCCTTTATTAAATAAAGGTGCAAAGTTCCCATTGTATTACGCTTTGCATTCAGACCAAAATTCCATTCAATTTTATTTCATTTTCCTGCCAATAGATTATTACCTTAGCCATGCTAACCCATTAAGACCGGGAACGCATGTGTGTCATTTTAGATTTTTACCACTTTAACCGCATTATCTTATACTTTGGCTGTTCAAAAATAGCAGATCTACAAGCTCATAGCGCGGCACCGAGTGCCGCCCTATGAGCTTGTGGATCTGCAATTTTTTTTGAAAACTCGTGAACATTTTTGCAAATCTTTGAATATATTTTTAAAGCGAACATTTGTAACACAAATCTTTGCTTCTGGGGGATTTTACAAAATGTCTCCTGAAGCAAACATTTTATTTGAGTTTGAAAAATGAAAAAAAATGTATATATATTCAAAGATTTGCACACATTTTCACGATTTTTCAAAAATAGCAGATCTACAAGCTCATAGCGCGGCACTCTGTGCCGCGCTATGAGCTTGTAGATCTGCTATTTTTGAATAGCCAAAGTAGCAAAATAATGGTTGTTTTGCGTTTGCGGTATTAATGGCTTAACACAGAAATGAATTCAGTTTTTTCTCTCTAAAGTAGGAGTTGCGATACAGAAGAAATGTTTCTGTGAAGTCATCCTATTGTTGAAACCCTGCCGATTGCATTCTCTCTGTGTTGGAAAGAGACGATGGAGTCCATAGTCTGACGCTAGTAAATTATGCCGCGGGAGCTTTAACAGGCTTATGTATGCAAAGGCTTGTGTGTGAGAGATGATTCAGAGATGGATCGTGGATGTGATCTGAAGGTTGTTATTATAGCTCTGCCTTCCTAATAGCCTCCAGAAAAGACAAATGTAGACAGGGGAGAAAATGATGCACTTCTTTCTTTCTCTGGTGCAAGAAAGAAGGACTGAAATATATTCACTACTGCAGGGGGACTGTGAGTATGCACATCAAAAGTGTTGCTTTCCCAAAGGCCCTCTCACGGTGCGGTTTAATGCATTCAGGACGGAAACGCGTCTGTGTGCATTTTTTTTTATATCTTTTGGCTATTAAAAAATAGCAGATCTACAAGCTCAGGGAGCGGCGCGCTACGAGCTCGTAGATCTGCTATTTTTGAAAAATCGTGAAAATGTGTGCAAATTGTTGAATACATATATATATACATTTTTTTTAAGTGAACATTTTTAACTCAAATCTTTGCTTCTGGGGGGTCCCTGGAAAAACATATTTCAGATGGGGGTCCGTGGCCAAATGCATATCATTTTGGGGGTCCTTGACATGAGAAAAGTTTGAGAATCATGCACTGACATTATAGCAACGTTTAAAAAAAGAACTGTTAGGATTTTTTGAAGACATTTGTAGAATCCCCAGAAGTAAAGAATTGAGTTAAAAATGTTTGCTTTAAAAATATATATATTCAAAGATTTGCACACATTTTCAAAAATAGCAGATCTACAAGCTCATAGCGCGGCACTCAGTGCCGTGATGAGCTTGTAGATCTGCTATATTTTTTTTAATAGCCAAAGAAATCTAAAAATGACACTCAGGATGCGTTCCCGGTCCAAATGGTTTAATAAGGTATGTTTTTATTGTTTGAAGTGGAACTGCTTGTTTGAGTCGTGTATAATCCCTTTGGATGGTAGAGGCACACAGTTGGCAGTGCAGAAAGAGATGGCATTATCCGTATGTTTGTCCTTTTCTTTTCTCACAAGCTACACACTTACAGTCCAGCTTCAATAGCACTGTTGTCTGTTCATCGTGGCTCTCTTCTGGTGGAAGTCTACTTTTTCCTCTCCCTCCAAGAACTAAAGAGAAAGCTTCTGTAGCTTGGGTCACTGGGGGGTCAGGATTCATACCGGTATGAGTCTACCTTTATGCCCGGGGGCCGGGCGCTTTGGACGTTGTTGTTGGTTATCCCATTAAGACCGGGAACGCATCTGTGTCATTTTTTTAATTTCTTTAGCCATTCAAAAATAGCAGATCTACAAGCTCATAGCGCGGCACCGAGCTTGTAGATCTGCTATTTTTGAGATGTTTTGAAAATGTGTGCAAATCTTTGAATATACATTTTGAAAGCAAACATTTGTAACTCAATTCTTTGCGTCTGGGGATTCTACACATCTCTTCTAAATCCTAATCATTTCTATGGTTCTCAAACTTTTCATGGACCCCCAAAATGATATATATTTGGCCGCGGACCCCCATCTCAAAATATTTTGTAATACATTAGGGACCCCCTGAAGCAAAGATTTGTGTAAAAAATCGTCCCTTTAAAAAAAAATATATATATATATATATTCATATATTTGCACAAACTTTCAAGAGTGTTCAAATATAGCCGATAGCAGCTTGTATATCTGCTATTTTTGAATAGCCAAAGACATGACACAGATGCGTCCCCGGTCTTAATGGGTTATGGTATGCAGGTTTGTATCATTGAACACAGCTCGTGGGAGTACCTTGGATTCTAGGGTGAAGGCAATGTTTCATTAGCTGGAACGTATACTCTGCATGCCGGCGGTGTAAACAGTCTGCTTATTAAGGAAACGGAACTCAAGGCTGTGCATATAAAACCAAAGACCAGACCACACCAGAGACAGGACAGACTTCAACCTGGGTATACAGATGTGCCATTTCAAAACTTCAGATGTCCTGCCATCGCCAAGACAGTACATTTTCAGGGGATTCCCAGGGCAATAAGAGGGCATTTAAAATGCTGAATTATTTTGGTGATCACTGCTATTATGATGCTAATTAATTTGAGCAACTGGTCAAGGACCTCTTCAAATCACCTTTCGCCTCATAATGAGTCTGACACCTTCTTCAACACACATCCTTTTGTTCTCATGTATATGGATGTCTGTTGAAGGGAAAAACGGGGGTGTGTAGCGACAACTTCTTTTCAGGGGCAAAACAGTGCATTTTTAAGGGCAGAAAAGGGAGGAAAAAAAATGCATTTTCAGGGCACTTTCAGGGAAAGAACAGTAACGTGTGAAGTTTTGAAGTGGCACATCTGTACTTTGAATGTTCCCTGAACATTAAGATGTGTTGCTGGACACAGTATACGTAAAGATCTCGTTTTCAGTTCAATGCGGTGGTTTCCAGCGGTGGAAAAAGTACCGACGTTTTGTACTTTGGGTGCCAGAATTTTATAATAACAGATTACGTTCGGTGCCAGAAATCTCACCGTTGCGCTGCGCTGTGCGGTTTAAAGCTGTAGACTCCACCACGAGCAATCCATGAAAAACAATGCATGTGTGAAGGGTGCGCGATGGTCCTGGCTAAAGCCTGGAACAACAACATGTCTCATGCGAGTCACCATCGCAGAGCGATCGTGCATCGAGAATGACTCGTTTTGCCCACTGTAAAAAGTTATAGAGATACAGAGGTTTTTAGCCAGGAGATAGAATGGAAGCGGAAGGGAGCCAGATTTTTTGGCACAAAATGTTTATTTTTTCCTATTGATTACTCACCTTATGGAGACTTGAATTCAAGGATATACATTTTGTTTTTGTCTCATTCCTAAGACAATTATTTAATGACGCGGACGGGTAGGCAGCGGTCCCGGTAGGAGACACAAAGGAGACTCTTTGTGTCTCCTACCCGGAACCGCTGTCGGGCATCAAATTATTGTCTTAGGAATGAGACAAAAACAAAAAGATATCCATGAATTCAAGGCGATAGAAAAAAAGTATTTTTGGGCGTGAACTATCCCTTTAAGGAAAAGTACCACACAATACCACAATGTAGAGATACAAGTCCAGTATTCAAAATGTACTTGAGTAAAAGTACAAATGTAAAAGTACTGAAAGTAAAAGTACTCATTTTGCAGAATGTCCCTTTTCACAAGTTTCCAAATGTATGAAAATGCTTTGGAAATAGCAGATCTACAAGCTCACAACGTGTCGCTTTACGCGTTGTGAGCTTGTAGATCGGCTATTTTCAAACAGCCTAAGTATGCATGGGGCTGAAGTGGTTAATGCATGTTTTGTAGTAATAATACAAATCTACAAAGTAACTAGTAACTAAAGTTTTCCCTGGCATTGTGTTCATTAAAAAAAAGTGACATAGTCCAGCTTTAAGGAAGACACTCTTTCTTTTCGTAGGGTCTTCATCTTGCATGAGAAAAATCCCCCAAATAAAGTTTTAAAAAGCTTTATATAAAGTGCTATAAAGTTTGATTCCAGCCAATAATTGGTAAGAGGACAAAAACAAAAAAGGCCACCACGGTGATTCAGAATGAAAAAAGTCACATTGTTATGACCATCATTAGGATATATAGTTATTTCCCACGAGGGCAACGTGAGTCAAATATTTCAAGGAGACTCACAACTATCTTTGAGTTTGTAGAAACAGCCTCTCTATCCCATTAAACCCGGGGACGCATCTGCATCATTTTAGATTTTAGCTGTAACCATTTTTTTTATACTTTGGCCATTACAAAAATAGCAGATTTACAAGCTCATAGCGCGGCACCGAGTGCCGCGCTATGAGCTTGTAGATCTGCTATTTTTGAAAAATCTTGAACATTTTGTGCAAATTTTCAAATATATATATTTTTTTGGAAACAGCATTTTTAACTCAAATCTTTGCTTCTGGGCGGTCCCTGGAACAACATGTTTTGAGATGGGGATCGGCGGGCAAAAACACATGATTTTGGGTGGTCCTTGACAAGAAAAGGTTCGAGCACCACTGATATAGCAACAATAGTTTTATTTCAGAAAAATGAAGACATTTGTTGAGACATTTGACAGTTAAAAATGTTCGCTTTAAAAAAATATATATATTCAAAGATTTGCACAAATTGTCACGATTTTTCAAAAATAGCCAAAGGAATCTAAAATGACACAGATGATGCGTTCCCGTTTTGAATGGATTAAAAGACAGCAATTTATTTGGCAGAGGTTATTTTATGAGGTATAATGTCGCCTGACTTTCCAGATCAAATCCTTCGCTTCAGTCAACATTTTATAACCATGTTTAAGCTGCTGTTGAACATTTAAAGTGATCTGATTTGGGACTTTCACAACATGTCACCAAAAACTATCATTACTGCATTGCAGAAATACTCTGTTACAAGTAAGAGTCTGGTATTCAAAAGGTACTTCAGTAACAGTATAAAAGTGCTGGCATCAACATATACTTAAAGTATCAAAAGTAAAAGTACTTGTTGTGCGGAATGTCCCATTTCACAAGTTCAAAATGTATTAAAAGAATCTTTTGAAAATAGGAGATCTACAAGCTCACAATGTGTCGCATCGCGACACATTGTGAGCTTGTAGATCTGCTATTTTCAAATGCCCGAAATGTACTGTATATATAGGGATGAAGTGGTTAATGTATGTTTTGTGATAATATTGTAAATCTGCAAAGTAACAAGTAACTAAAGTTGTCCAATAATTGTGGTTGAGTAAAAGTACAATATTTGCCTCTCAGATGTAATGGAGTAGAAGTAAAAGTGTTGACAATTGGAAATACTCCAGTAAAGAAGGAAAAAACTCAAATGTGTACTTAAGTACAGTACTCGAGTACATGTACTTAGTTACTTTCCACCACTGACATACACACTGTCACAATGTGCCCACACCTCCCGTAGAGCTGTAAAACCTTTAGTCATTAAACACATTTTTTACTTTAGCTACAACTTGCTAATGAGCTATAACTTTCATACGCGACGCTTTCCCCGTGGTTTCTGATGTCGTTTTAATGGTATGCCTGCCGTCTCATGTAGCGTTCTCCCGTCATATCGCCCATAGGCATAACATCGAGACATGAGGTCAGCGTCTGTGAGATAACGCATGGGCTAGAAATAATTCATTTCACTTTGATATGCTTTCCATCTTCTATTCTAACCCATAAAGACCTGGAACGCAACTGTGTCATTTGAGCTAAAAAGCATTATTTTACACTTTGGGCTATTCAAAAATAGCAGATGTACAAGCTCATAGCGCGGCACCGAGTGCCGCGCTACGAGCTTGCAGATCTGCTATTTTTGAAAAATCATGAAAATGTGTGCAAATCTTTGAATATATATTGGTTAAAGTGAACATTTTTAACTCTATTCTTTGCTTCTGGGGGGTCCTGGAAAAAAACACATTTTGAGATGGGGGTCGGCGGCCAAATACATATAATTTTGGGGGGTCCTTGACATGAAAAAGTTTGAGAACCACTGATATAGAAACATACTTTTTTTTTTTTCAGAATACTGTTGGGATTTAGAAGACATTCGTATAGTCGGCTTCAGGTCTTAACGGGTTAAATCCAATTGACTCTACTCTCATGGCAGCAGTTTTGCTCTTATACATGATAAAAGAGCCAAATGGATGCTGTGTGAATGTATGGCCGATGTGCGCTGTGCCTCTTTCCTCTTCTTCTCGTTCTGTTTCTTATCTTTACACAATCCTTCTCGGCCTCTCAGACACTAATGTTGTTTCATGTCAGATCTAGGAAATGATACTTGATCTAGATGTACGGTTCTTGTGCTGTAAGTCACACTAGATTGTGTAAAGGTCGACAGCCCGATGCCTGAAAAAAAATGATGTAATACAATAAGGGGTGGAAATAAAGGATTTCCGCTAGCACATGGGGGTCTTCCACAGGGGGTCCTGGATCGCTAGGGGGTCCTCAGAGTGACTACAGGGGGGGCCGCTAAATCTTTGTGTGATAGATTTATTTTTTATTTTTTTACATGAACCACTTGAACCATAGCGTCCCTTTTCTGAGGAGAACATTAGCACTGTGAGGTGTTGTGAGCTTGTAGATCGGCTATTTTTTTAGCAAAGAGGTTTGGTGTAGAGGGAAAACAGAGCAGAGTAAGTGTTGAGGATTTAAGTCAAGTGGTTAACTGTCTGAAAATACACATTAACCCATTAAGAATATGTGTCATTTTTAGATCTACAAGCTCGTAGCGTGGCACTCTGCTCGTATGCTGCGCTATACGAGCTTGTAGATCTGCTATTTTTGAAAAATTGTGAAATTTGTACAAACCTTTGAATACATACATATATATTTAAAGCAAACATTTGTAACTCAAATTTTTGCTTCTGGGGATTCTACAAATGTCTTCTAAATCCTACAGTTTTCTTTTTTTTAAACGTAAGGTTCTATATTAGTGGTTCTCAAACTTGTTCATGTCACGGACCCCCAAAATGATATGTATGTGGCCGCGGACCCCCATCTCAAAATATTTTGTTCCAGGGACCCCCAGACGCAAAGATTTGAGTAAAAACAGTTTGCTTTAAAAAATATACATTCAAAGATTTGCACAAATGTTCACGTTTTAAAAACAAATAGCAGATCTACAAGCTCATAGCGCGGCACTCTGTGCCGCGCTATGAACTGCTATTTTTGTATAGCCCAAAGTATAAAATAATGGTTAAAGTGGTTAAAATCTAAGATGACACAGATGCATTCCCGGTCTTAATGGGTTAGCATGAATCCAACACAACGCTCCACAACGACAGCGCTGTCAAACAAGTCTATGACGCTATCTATGAAATCTATGACAACGTTTAATCTGCAACACAATAGGCTATGTAGTGGGGGTGGGGGGTCCCAGCTTCTTCTCCCTTTCAGCTAAGGGGTCCTTGGCCTGAAAAACCTTGGAGACCCCTGTGCTAGCAAAAAGCCAAGATGCTATTCAAAAAAATATGTGCAAGCCTGGCTGGAGTTTTTATTCTTTCTCTTCCATGCTCATAATGTAATTGCATTGTAACTGTGTTACTTAGGATATTGCAAAATGTCATTTAAAAAATAATATATATATAGGGCTGGCAGATTTGCTGCCCGAGTGCCCGTGCAGCCAAAAGAAACCCAAAACAAATATAACTTAGAGAAAGGAATGCATACTGTGTCCTCCATTGTCAATGGAGAATATAGGGGTGGATTGACTTGTAAATCATGCAATTTTCTCTAATCATCAACACACAGAACACAAGCTACAGTATCAAAGATACAGACTACATGATGATTGAAAGAAGCTAAAATTATTTTCCAAACAAATGACCATTTTTTTAAATTTACATTTCTATTTCTCCAGTATGTTTTCTTCTCTTATATATATATATATATATATATATATATATATATATATATATATATACATATATATATATATATATAAGAGAAGAAAACATACTGGAGAAATAGAAATGTAAATTTAAAAAAATGGTCATTTGTTTGGAAAATAATTTTATAATAAAAATAATATATATATATATATATATATATATATATATATATATATATATATATATATATATATATATATATATATATATATATATAGACCAATTATTTGTTTACTAACATTGAGCCTGGACGCACAGGTGATTGTTTCACGCAATCAATTCCCAACCTGTTTCGGGGTGCACTGGTTTCAGCACACCCCAACCCCCTCTTGTGTGTGTTGGCTAGTGAGACGCGTCCTAACGAGACCTGATATAATGGGTTTCGTTGCGCGCATACTGGCTGCACGCAGCCAGTATGACGTCGTCTGTTAAGGGGTCTATACAATACTGTGTTTTCTCTTATCCTCTTTTCAATACAGCAGCAAATGACTGAAAACTCTATAAATTCTCTTACAAAGATCCTATTTTCTCTTGCACATGTCGTGACATCACTGACGAATCCTTGGTATCTTTATAACCAGCTTTGAGTGCTACTTCCGGGTCGCACAATAGTGACATCACTGTCGAATCCTTGGTGTCATGATCCTAGCCTGTCAGCGCGTCTGTGTTTACCAGCTGCGTCACTACCAGCTGTGTTTTGTTTGTTTGACTGAGTCTCGCGCTAATGATACACTAAACAGGATTATTATTTCATGTCAACATTCAAGTCCAACTATCAGAAGATGTAAACCAGGTAAAGTAATGCGTCACTCTGCAAGTTTAACTACCGTTTTCCACCTGTCCAAATGTTTCTTCTGGCTGTTTTTTCAACTCGTGATTATTTTGTATTACATCGATTTAAATCAGTGGTTTTTAACATTTGTCATGCTAAGGACCCCTACATTGATATAAATTTGTCCGCGGACCCCCATCTGAAAATGTTTTGTGCCAGGGACCCCCAGAAGCAAAGATTTTAGTTAAAAATGTTGCAGAAATAGCAGATCTACAAGCTCATAGTTATGAGCTTGTAGATCTGCTATTTTCGAATAGTCAAAGCTAAGTTGTTTAAAATGATTGTGACTCTATGTTAACTCATTTAGCTGGGGACCCCCTGGTACCTTCCCCCAAGGACCACTGGTGGTCCCTGGACCACTGGTTGAAAACCACTGATTTATATCGTCAAATGGAGTCTGTACGGCTGAAGATAAATGAACACATGACGTCAGTGGTGGGAGAGGAGATGCGTTTTGGAGGAACAGCAGCATGGTGCTGATGTTTGTTTGTGTGAAGCTTTATGTCAGAGTGTTTGTGTTGGAGTTGGAGCGCCTCAGTGCGGCTGCAGAGTTCATGTGCATCAGTGTTGATTTTGACAGCAAATTTTGATTCAGTTTTAGTCATTGTCTTTTGAATAAAATTCCATTTAGTCATAGTCATAGATTTTAGTCGACTACATCTACAGTGTATTTAGTCGACTAAAATGTATTTTGGCGGTGCCTTGATGGCGTCATAATGGCTGATTTTACCCTTGGTTGCATAATGAAAATAGCAGATCTACAAGCTCACGAAGCATTGCAGCGCGACACGTTGTGAGCTTGTAGATCTGCTATTTTCAGAGCGCAACACCTGAGCATAAAGTCTTTTAGTTCTACTGAATCTCTTCTCCACTTGTCCACTCCCTAACATGTTAGTTGGTTTTTGTTGACGAAATTGTCAATATGTCTTAGTTTTAGTCATCATAGTTTAGTTTTTATTTAGTCTTCGGCAGTGATAAAAGGTAGTCGACGAACATTTTTCGTCATAGTTTTAGTCAACGAAATCAACACTGATGTGACCTCTCCCAGAGAGAGATAGAGACACTAGAAACTCTGCTGGAGACACAAAACAAACTGCTGGACATTGATTTTGATTGTGAGGATATGTACTTTACTTGAGTATTAGATTATTTAGATTATTACTCTTTCTTGAGTACATTTCCAAGACAAATGTTTTATTTTCACTCGAGTACATTTCTATGAAGGCTGTAAAGTACTGACTACTTTTAGGTTAGCTGTTTTGTTTTTCTTTCCTAAAATGCAATTGGCCACACTTCTGCTCTCACTCTAGTGTGTTTCTGGCTTCCCCCTTCGCTCGCCTCTTTGTTACATCTTGTATGGGTGTATAGGAGTAAAAGCATTTACTGAAGTTCTGGTACCTCAGTCATTTATATGTTTTTATAGGTGTTTCTGCAGGCTTTGTATAACATAGTGGTTCTACGAGCACATCAGTGCATGCAGTGCAGGAGGTTTCAGAGAGTTACTTCTCTGAAACAAGAGTTACAAGGTCCTAACGTTTTTACTCTTACTCGAGTAACATTTTGACTGAGCTACTTTTACTTGTAGTCGAGTAAATCTGTACTCTTACTCAAGTACTGGGTACTCTGCTTGCCACGAGTGACAAAGTCAGAAGTTGACATGGAACGAGTCGATTATCAACACAGTATTTTGGTGCTAATAAAGGCTGGGAGAGTGTGTTGTTACCGTTGTTTTATGGTCGTTTGAAGGCAAAATAAGAATTAAATTATTCATTAATACAAATTCAAAAATCATGGTACCCACGAGGTCCAAATGTTGACCCCCACACAGCTCTAAAATGCCCTCTGTGCCCCTGATGTATTCTGCTACTTAAATCAGCGGATTAGGGAGTAGGTACTACTAAACTGTTGTGGTTACTATGTACAAACCTGACCCTTGAAATGTTGTGCTGACAAAACACGTAAGGAAGAGTCCTTCCACACTAACCCATTCAATCGGAGAACACATCTGTGTCATTTGAAGATTTCTTTGGCTATTTAAAAATAGCAGATCTAGCTATTTATTTATTTATTTTTAATCGTGGAAAATGTGTACTGTGAATATATGCATCGTTTTTTAAAGCGAACATTTGTAACTCAAATATTTGCTTCTGGGGGATTCTACAAATGTCTTTCTGAAACAAACAAAAACGTTTTCTGAAACACTTGTGTTGCTATAATATCAGTGGTTCTCAAACCTTTTTTATGTCAAGGACCACCCAAAAGTATACGTACCTGGCCCATGGACCCCCATGTCAAAATATGTTGTTCCAGGGACCCCCCAGAAGCAAAGATTTCAGCTAAAAATGTTCACTTTGAAAATATATATATATTCAAAGATTTGCTCAGATTTCCACGATAAAAGAAAATAAATAGCAGAGCTACAAGCTCATAGTGCGGCACTCGGTGCCGCACTATGAGCTTGTAGATCTGCTATTTTTGAATAGCCAAAGAAATCTAAAAATGACACGGATGCATTCCCGGTCATAAAGGGTTAAAACACTCAATTTCCAAAAGCTTTAACATGTTCCATAGGTTACTCAGCATCAGTAGTCTCATGTTGTCTCATGTTTCGGACCACGAGGCAATAATGTATTAGCCCTGATCCAGCCTGATTCACTACGTTCGGCGGATTACTTTTTTTTCTCACTTATCGCTTATCAGTCTGGCCACGCCTCCTATTTGACTCCTGTTTCAATTACGTAGGCGAGTCAGGAAGTGTCTCCCCCACAGACCAATCAGAAGCCGCGAGTGTTTTTTTTTCCTCCCGTTTGTGCACAGAGATAGGAGACTTTCCAGACTGTGTAGTGAGTGAGAACGTAGTGAAGCAGTCTGGATCCCAGGCTAATGACGTGTCCCATCAGTGTCACACGTGATGTTTGCTCATGGGCAGAGGCAGCGTGGGAAAAGAATACCTTTGTGAGTGTGTGTGAGCCTTATCCAACTGTGGATAGACTGACTCCACACACACTGTACATTCACACAGATACTGGCATTCCATACACCATGCTCTCCAGCGGGGTTTGCTGTGTATAGGGGGCTTTGCTGTGCATAGGGGGGTGTGCTGTGCATATGGGGGGGGGGGTGTGTGCTGTGCATAGGGGGGGTTGCGGTAATGCCAGTGGTGGAAAGTAACTAAGTACATTTACTTAAGTACTCTACTTAAGTACAATTTTGAGGTATTTGTACTTTAATTGAGTATTTCCAATTTCAAATACTTTTACTTCTACTCCACTACATCTCAGAGGCAAATATTGTACTTTTACTCCACTACAATTATTTGAAAACTTTAGTTACTAGTTACTTTTCAGATATAAATGATGATATAATGTAACATACATTAACCACTTTAAACCTATTTTATACCTAGGCTATTTGAAAATAGCAGATCTACAAGCTCACAACGTGTCGCATCGCGACGCGTTGTGAGCTTGTAGATCGGCTATTTTCAAATATTTAGTACTTTTACTTTTGGTACTTTAAGTACATTTTGATACCAATACTTTTGTACTTTTACTCAAGTACTTTTTTAATTCTGGACTTTTACTTGTGACAGAGTATTTTTATATTGCAGTGTTGGTACTTTTTTTAGTACTTTTTCCACCACTGTCCAGCGGGGTTTGCTGTGTATAGGGGGCTTTGCTGTGCATAGGGGGGTGTGCTGTGCATATTGGGGGGGGGGGGGGGGGGGGGTGCTGTGCATAGGGGGGGTTGCGGTAATGCACTCTCGAGCTGTTCTCACTCCCAAGGCGTCACATGTCAGTAACCCTGAAACGTCAAGCTTTGACATGACGGGACGCCATGGCGACGTTGCTTGTTTACAAAACTATGCCTGACCCTAACCCTGACCTCACAGAGACTGTGGAGAGAGAAAATAAAAATAAAACACACCCATGGTGAGATTCAGTGGTGGAAAAAGTACTGATTCTTTTTACCTAAGTATAAGTATCAGTACCACAATGTAGAAGTACTCTGTTACAAGTAAAAAGGCCTGTGTTCAAAATGTTACTTGAGTAAAAGTACAAAAGTATTGGCATCAAGATTAGTACCAAAAGTAAAAGTACTAAAATGTTTGAAAATAGCTGATCTACAAGCTCACAACGCGTCGCCATGCGACGCGTTGTGAGCTTGTAGATCTGCTAGTTTCAAATGGCCTATACAATAGGGCTAAAGTGGTTAATGAATGTGTTATAATGTAATAATGTATATCTGCAAAGTAACTAGTGACTAAAAGTTTTCAAATAATTGTAGTGGAGTAAACGTAAAAGTATCGAAAATGGGAAATCCTCAAAAGTGTCCTATAAGTACAGTACTTGAGTAAATGTACTTGGTTACTTTACACCACTGGTGAGATTTGATCACGTGAGGATGCAATTTCTAGCCATGCGCTGCTACCAGGGACGCCACCAAGGCAGCTGAACAACACTTGGATTCGAGTAGCTCTTGAAGCTCCAGTTTGTGTCTTTTAGTTGTTGTGGTCCTATAGTAGTCTCGCGTAGCCAGACCCCACAGAAAATGAAAAACAGCGACCTCTGCTGTTCGTGATTTTGTCTGTGGGGTCTGGCCGGAGGCAAATGGAAAGCCAGTGCGCAGGGAAACCCCGGTTTCATGTCTGCCTTCAGCGCATCACTTCCGGTTGGTGCGACTACGTTTTCATTCCCACTAACAATATTTCTACACGGAACACTAACACCACTTCTCCCAGAGAACATGGATGGTTTTGGTTATAAGCCCACTTGTTTCTATGATGAAAGAGTAATTTAAAATGTGAATATCTTTCCGTGGTTTTGTCCGCTCCGAGGACGCTATTGTTAAATTCGTTTCGGCTAGTTTCGAGGGGGGAAGGGTGGATGGACACGTGAATCCCGCCCACTACATTTGATTGGGTAAAGCGCGGCCTGCTTCCTGATCTGAAGTCACGCCCACTTGTAGCCAATGCGCACACGTTATGACGAACCTCTCCGACAGATTCCACCGCAGGGCAGAATCTGTTCTTGAGAGATTAGTCCTATAGAGACGCATTAGGAAGTGAAAATGACAGAGCGGCAATAACTGATGCCACATCTGTGAGAATGTGTTGGCACTCTCCACCACCATGCTGTTGAACAATGTTATTGTGCAGCCACTAGGTCTGTCTAGAGATGAAAGCTACACTAGGTAGAAATCGGAAAAAAATCTGAGCAAAACATTTGAAAACATTTTGAGATTCCCTAAAGAGTATAGAGTTATTTTTTTGTATTGGAATTCCCATCCCCACATCTTAGATCACATCATATAAGAAATGTGTTCCAAAAATAAACAATCTCGGACACCAGTGGACCGATCGGTGACAAACTTTGCACACACACCCCCAGTAGGCCAAAGAAGAACGTCCAACCCAAGTCTTTTTTTTACAAAAACGGCTTCAGTGTGGTGCTATGACAGGCCACTTCTGGTGTTGTCCAATAACTCTTGAATTGTAGGTTGTAAAAAAAAAAGGGAAACAAACTAAACATTCCCTGGACCTGGATTTACTACTCACACAATACATTCTGCTGTCATGTGATCAAGATGTATCAGTCAGATTTGTCATGTTCCATTCCGTGTGGCTTGTATGTGATTGGCTTCCAAATGTAGTTTTTTGACAAAGAATGCCACAAATCATGAACGCAGCATCGCATGCGATGCGTGGCAGGCAGAGATCTGCACTCTGAGGAGCACACTTTACGAGTTTAGATTTCTAATGGTAAATTTAAGTCACATCAATGTGAAAATATGTCGTCCTTGAATGGTATTGTAGACAAGGCTGTTGTATTTGTGTAGCACATTTCAACAACAAGGCATTTCAATGTGCTTTAACACAGAACATCAAGCAAAGGAAACACTATTATACAATAACAATAACGGATACCGTTACAGTGCAGAAGAGAAGGAAAAAAAAGAAAGAAAATAAATGTACCTCAATCAAAGGAAGAGAAAAAACGAACAGTCTTTAGATAGGAGTTTATTGTTCCAGATATGTGGCGCATACAAACTAAATGCTGTATCATATCATCTTATAAGGGACATATCAGTGATGTAAAGTAACTAAGTACATTTACTCAAGTACTGTACTTAAGTACAATTCAGAAGTATTTGTACTTTACTGGAGTATTTCCAGTTTTCAATATTTGTACTGCTACTCCACTACATCAGAGGCAAATATTGTACTTTTACAATTATTTGAAAACATGTATTTTTTTTTTTAACGTTTGTACTTTTACTCAAGTACATTTTTTCACTCAAGTACAACTTTTACTTGTAACAGAGTATTTCTACACTGCAGGATTGATACTTTTACTTAAGTGCTTTTTCCACCACTGGGAGAGACGCATACACCTACTGCTTGCTTCTCTCGCTCTTGCTCTCTCTCTCCTTGCAGAGCTGTCCTGATTGGTTAGTGACTGCAGGGCACAGAGGTTTTGTGAAAGGCAGACTGTGAGGCCCTGGAGCATGTAGTCTAGTCTAGTCTAGCCTGGCACGGCCCAGACTAATATCACTGTGTAGTCATTAGTCTAATATCTCTGTGTGATTAGTCTGGTTTCCAGGCTAGGAGCAGTCAGTCACAGAGACTCTGAACATTGATACAATGTAATGAAGAATGTAATCATTTCAACAAAAAGTACAAAGTTGTTGGACACGCCCCCAGGTTCCAACAACACTGAGTTCTCAAATTGTCTTTAGATAAATCTCCTCTTCGGTCCCTGGCACAAAACCCTTTCAGATGGGGGTCCCTGGCACAAAACCCTTTCAGATGGGGGTCCCTGGCACAAAACCCTTTCAGATGGGGGTCCCTGGCACAAAACCCTTTCAGATTGGGGTCCCTGGCACAAAACCCTTTCAGATGGGGGTCCCTGGCACAAAACCCTTTCAGATGGGGGTCCCTGGAACAAAACCCTTTCAGATGGGGGTCCCTGGAACAAAACCCTTTCAGATGGGGGTCCCTGGCACAAAACCCTTTCAGATGGGGGTCCCTGGCACAAAACCCTTTCAGATGGGGGTCCCTGGAACAAAACCCTTTCAGATGGGGGTCCCTGGCACAAAACCCTTTCAGATGGGGGTCCCTGGAACAAAACCCTTTCAGATGGGGGTCCCTGGCACAAAACCCTTTCAGATGGGGGTCCCTGGAACAAAACCCTTTCAGATGGGGGTCCCTGGAACAAAACCCTTTCAGATGGGGGTCCCTGGCACAAAACCCTTTCAGATGGGGGTCCCTGGCACAAAACCCTTTCAGATGGGGGTCCCTGGAACAAAACCCTTTCAGATGGGGGTCCCTGGCACAAAACCCTTTCAGATGGGGGTCCCTGGAACAAAACCCTTTCAGATGGGGGTCCCTGGCACAAAACCCTTTCAGATGGGGGTCCCTGGCACAAAACCCTTTCAATACGGGGGTCCCTGGCACAAAACCCTTTCAATACGGGGGTCCCTGGCACAAAACCCTTTCAATACGGGGGTCCCTGGCACAAAACCCTTTCAGATGGGGGTCCCTGGCACAAAACCCTTTCAGATGGGGGTCCCTGGCACAAAACCCTTTCAGATGGGGGTCCCTGGAACAAAACCCTTTCAGATGGGGGTCCCTGGCACAAAACCCTTTCAATACGGGGGTCCCTGGCACAAAACCCTTTCAGATGGAGGTCCCTGGCACAAAACCCTTTCAATACGGGGGTCCCTGGCACAAAACCCTTTCAGATGGAGGTCCCTGGAACAAAACCCTTTCAGATGGGGGTCCCTGGCACAAAACCCTTTCAGATTGGGGTCCCTGGAACAAAACCCTTTCAGATGGGGGTCCCTGGAACAAAACCTTTTCAGATGGGGGTCCCTGGAACAAAACCCTTTCAGACGGGTTTGAGAACCAATGCTTTAGAGCAGTGGTTGTCAACCAGTGGTCCGGGGACCACCAGTGGTCTTTGGGGTGGTACCAGGGGGTCCCCAGCAAAATGTGTTAACATTGCGTCACAATCATTTTAACCACTTAGCTTTGGCTATTCAAAAATAGCAGATCGTGCCGCGCTACGAGCTTGTAGATCTGCTATTTTTGAAAAATCTTGAAAATATGTGCAAATCTTTGAATATTATATCTAGATATTTTTTATCTATTTATTTTTAAGCAAACATGTTTTACTCAAATCTTTACTTCTGGGGGTCCCTGGCACAAAACATATGCAGCCAAATATATATATATATATCAATTTAGGGGTCCTTGGCATGAAAAAAGTTTGAGAACCACTGCTTTAGAGTCTAAAGCAGTCCTATTATAGTGATCTATGGCGCCAGGCAGCACATGCCTAGCACCATAGATCATTCTGATGGGACCCTTAGTGTTTGCACCTGGAGAAAGGTTTTCTGTCTAGACTTCAGGTTGTGATGATTTGATGATGGCATGTTTTTTACCCTCCTGTGAGCGATGTTTGTTGTTTTAACCCATTGAGACCTGAAGCCGATTCTACATGTCTCCTAAATCCCTAACAGGTTTCTGAAAAACGTAGGTTTCTATATCAGTGGTGCTCAATCTTTTTCATGTCAAGGACCCCCACAATTATATGCATTTGGCCGCGGACCCCCATCAAAATATTTTGTTCCAGGGACCCCCCAGAGGCAAAGATTTGAGTTAAAAAATGTTCGCTTTAAAAATATATATATTCAGAAGATTTGCACACATTTTCACGTTTTTTCAAAAATAGCAGATCTACAAGCTCGTAGCGCGGCACTCGGTGCCGCGCTATGAGCTTGTAGATCTGCTATTTTTGAATAGCCATAATACTTTTTTAGCTCAAATAAAAAAATGACACAGTTCCAGGTCTTAATGCACACCCAGACATAGAGAGTACAAGTAATGCTTGCTTCTTCATCAGCCTGATCGCCAGAGAATTAGTATACATTGCACGGATTTGTGCACGTCATTCCGTGCATAGTCGCCTAGAAACCCCCAAATTCCGTGCATATGTACGGGGAGTCCCACGGTGGGCGTAACCAGTCGCAACCTGGAAAAAACAGGAAGTAGAGCAGTCCCCACAACAAAATTTACGATTCTGTGCCTATCGGTACGTAACTCAAACGCCGCTGAGTAGGCTCAAGGGAATGTCGCTATGTTCAGGACGGCAACTCGCGCGCTTTAGCGCGCTCGGTGGTCCTTCACAAAGCGACAATTCCCTTGAGACTGCGCGGCTCCGAAATGGTTTAGTCACAATGGGGGAGATGCAAGGCGGCTATGCACGGAATTTGTGGTTTTCCAGTAGTCTATGCACGGATTTTGAGAAACGCTGAAAAACGTTCAATGAGAACGTTTCCTCTGGCGATCGGGTTGTCTTCATACTAAGCACAATCCTTGAAAAGAAACATCGTCTATTTATCAGTGTTGATTTTGAGAGCAAATTTTTGTTTTGTTTTATTTATAGTCTTTTGAATTCAATTCCATTTAGTTTTAGTCATATTTTAGTCATCTGAAATGTTTTACTTCAGTTTTAGTCTACTAAATATCATAAGATTATAGTCGACTAAAAACTACAGTTGATTTAGTCGACTAAAATGTATTTTGGCGGTGCCTAGATGGCGTCGTAATGGCTGATTTTACACTTGGTTGCATGCTGAAAATAGCCGATCTACAAGCTCAGGGACGCGCTGCGACGCGTTTGTGAGCTTGTAGATCGGCTATTTTCAGAGTGCAACACCCGAGCGCAACCAAACATAAAATGACTTGTCTTTTAGTTCTACTGGATCTCTTCTCCACTCTAAGTCCCTCACTAACATTTTAGTGTAGTTTTTATTTGTTGATGAAATTGTCAATATATTTAGTCATAGTTTTAGTCATCATAGCTTAGTTTTGATTTAGTTTTCGTCAGTGAAAAAAAGTTAGTTGACAAAAAGTTTTTGTCATAATTTTAGTCGACAAAATCAACACTAGTTATAGCAGAGACTGTGACACATGAGAGAAGGTTGAAAAAAAAACACGGCAATGCAGTCGTGCGTGTACTTCAGCCTCATTTTCAATAAGGTCAGGTGGCTGTATGTCCTTATATGGTAAACCCAGGGTGTGTTGTAAATGCTGATTGGATAATAGAGCAGTGCTTTATGTCCTTATATGGTAAACCCAGGGCGTGTTGTAAATGCTGATTGGATAACAGAGTAGTGCTGTATGTCCATATATGGTAAACCCAGGGCGTGCTGGGGATTCTATGAATGGAGAAAGGCGTGGTTCAATGGATTAATGGTTGTTTACCATATATGGGCCAACAGGAAGTGACATGTATTGATGGTGACTCGCTCCATTAGAACTACATTTCTATCTTTTTTATATAGACCCCTTAACACATTCCCTGCCAGAGTAATGCCACTTAATGTACTCACCCAGTGCCAGCAATTTGTGTTTTATAACATTTTTCAAACGGTCACAAAAGTTTTCTATCCATAATAATCAGCGATCAAATGGTGTTTACAAACAGGACAGATCCACCAGCCCTCAAAGGGTGACATTTGTTTTTTCTCGCTCCAGCTCTGTTTTTTCAACAGTCCAAATAGGCTCCAGACGTCATATCCGTTTGGCAGATGTGACGATTTCAAGTGATGCATTTGAAAGAACGAGTATATGCGATCTTGGCAATCAATGTGAAGGTGGAGATAGTTTTCCATTTTTTTTTCTTTATTGGGCGGTGTAGCCGCCCCTATAAGTGGGTTTGGGACTCATCCGTAGCGAAAGTTTTTCTTCCGTCGCGAAAATGTGTCTTTCGCTGTACTGTGATTGGCTGATTGGCTGTGACGTACTGTGATTGGCTGGCGAGACGCATGAGGAAATTAAGAACCCATAAATAGCACCATTCACTTCAAAAAAGTGAAACTTGTATATTTTGAGCTTCCATCACTGTGATGACCACTGTTGTTTTTGAGCACCGAGTGGTGCAGATATACAAGGGTCACAGCCAAGGGTCTGAATACTTATCTTTGCAGGATGTGCTGACCACTGTGACGACCACACCGCCCACTTCACACTGGGTGTGATTTTTTTTAACTATAATCTGAAAACAAAGTATCTCCAAAGTTGGATTTAGGTTTTTTGACTGATTTTGAGGATCCAATGGAGTTAGGAGGTTTAGTCAGAAGCACTTTTTAATACTTTTCACTGGTTCAATATTTGTAAAACCCACACTGGGTGTTCAATAGCACTGATTTATATATATATATATAAATCAATGTGTGTTTTTCTTTTTTTTTAATTGTCACATGGAATGTGGATGAGGCTGGAACATTGCCTTTTTTACCTTTTATATTTGATATTTTTAACTTCAATGTTATAATGGAAGTCAATGGCAGTCAGATCGGGCTGAAACCATGCCCAAATATGGAGTCATCATGTCATAGCTGACTGACGTCACAGATTGGTCACATGAAGTCTGACATCCACATGAGGCCACGCCCTTTATTGGACCCCGTCTTATTTATATAATATTTTTTATTTTTTATTTTTGCTGTCGTTAGTCATGGCTTCCAGTTCCCACCTGATGTTGTGTGGGAGTCCTGACCGCTCCAGACGGTACTTAATAACCGCTAGCTTACACAACGTCTTCAGACTAGGGCTGAAGTCTAACACGTACAGGACATCAGGTCCAAAGAGGATGATACGATCTCCCACAATGCAACAGCTCATCCGACGCATCCCACACGGTCCTTTCCCTTTTGTCTCAACCTTCTTCCAGGAGAAGGTCTTTGGACTGTACTTCCTCAGAACATTGAAGGCGATATTAGTATAATATGTTTGTCCACCAAATATGTACAGCTCTCCGTTGTAGGTAAAGGCCGAATGTTCCCAGTGTCCATCTGGAGGAAGGTGTGCAGAAGGTGTGTTCAGCCAGCGGTCGGTCTCTGTGTCAAACACTCTGATGGTGTTGTTGTTCTGGTGCCCATAGCCACCAAAAACAAACATCTTTGTCCCGATGATGGTGGCAGAGAGATCTGATGAAGAAGGAGGTAGAGTACCTCTGGTGTTAATTAAAGACCAGACCATTATGGTGGTGTCCAACTTGTACGTGTCATTATGGTGTCCAATCACACAGTTGAATCCTCCATGAATATACATGACCTTCCCCGAGACACAGGCTGAGTGGTTCCTCCTCGCCTCTGGAACAGTTCCAGAAACCTTGGGCTCGAACCATTTGTGGGCGTCAACATCAAATGCATAAAGCATGTTGCGGTACTTCCCTGTGTCATATTTACAACCCCCGCAAATGTAGATGATATCTTCTATCAGCACAGCTGTGTGGCCCCTGATGTGCCTGGATGGAACCTCAAGGTGACATTCTCTTCTTCCAGTCGCCATTGGGGTCAACTCTCTCCAGCGTAAAGCCACAGTGTTGAAGACGAGAACATCAATACGATCGTTGTTGACGTTCCTGAACCCTCCAAATGAGTAGACTTCGTCTCCCACGGCAACAGCAGCGTCATAGTAAAACTGTGGTCCTCTGTTCGGATAAAGCGTCCACCGGAACATTTTTCAACACAACTCCTCCAGGGATCAAATTAGATTCCTCAAGTGTAATGTGGGACTTGAACCTGGATGTCTGACAAATGAGCTTCAAAGGTAGCTTCGTCAAGAAGGACAAGGCGAAGGCGTCGAGTCAAAATCGATCCTCAAGTAAGCTGATGAAACCTGGTGATGAAGTCTCGACAATATCCGTAAACGGTATCAAGTTCTGGTTAGAGATGAATGGAGGATCCTTGAGCGTTGGTTGAATTCTGATTTCCCCGGAGACTGTCTCCTTTTATACCATTGGTCAGACTGACATGATGTCATCCTGACATGATGTCATGATCAGTGGTGGAGAGTAACTAAGTACTTTTACTTTACAATTTTGAGGTATTTGTACTTTACTTGAGTATATTCAATTTCCAATACTTTTACTTCTACTCAAATTTTTTGAATTTGAAAACTTTTAAGTTACTAGTTACTTTCAGATATACATTTTTACATTATAAAACATACATTAACCACTTTAGCCCTATTTTATACCTAGGCTATTTGAAAATAACAGATCAACAAAATCACAATGTGCTGCGATGATGTACATCTGCTATTTTCAAATATTTTAGTACTTTTACTTTTGGTACATTTTGATGCCAATACTTTTGTACTTTTACTCAAGTACATTTTTAATTCTGGACTTTTACTCGTAACAAAGTATTTCCAAATTGCAGTATTGGTACTTTTACTTAAGTAAATCATTTGAGTACTTTTTCCACCACTGGGTGATGCTGCCTTTGGCCATATTCATATTATTCTGCCTCCACATACGTCATGTCCCATGGCCTTTGTTTGGCCCAGCAAAAACATTGATGTGTCTCAAAGAATATGATTATTGGCAGAATCGCGGAACGTTTAGAATATTTGGCGGTCCCGTTTTGAACTGAAACTGACTGCAGTCTGTCTCATTTCTCTCTAAAAGCCCTTGAATATGATTGAATATGATTAAGGATTATGCTACTATGATTGTAATATGGTAAGCTCACATTTCACATACCACACACCATACATGTAACCTTTTACTAGCCAAAAAAAACAACATTTAAAAAAAAAAAAAAAAAAAAAAAAAAAAAATATATATATATATATATATATATATATATATATATATATATATATATATATATATATATATATATATATATATAAAATTATAAACCGCCCCAAGAAGTCACCCGTTTGCCTTGTTGGGAGTGAGAAGAATGCGTTGTTTTACCACTCGGGCCCCTGATCTGGGCAGTAAAATATTAACTTTTCAGGAAATAAAAACAATAATCACGTCTTTAGAGAAACACAATGCCTCATCAAATGCCTCATCAAATGCCTCATCAAAGTTGGTATGGTGACTTTATAGCCTGGAAACCAGACCAATCTGCCAGCGCAAACACAAAAAAAAGAAGCCCTCTGCAGAGTGGGTCCGGCCCTGCTCGGTTGTGATTGGATTTAACTGCCCCCGGAAGTAGTGGGGCACCAATGAGGGCCCGGTATGCAAATACTGGGCGGGTTTATCGCCAGAGCCATTTTTTTATTTGCCCCTTGGAAATGCAGTTTCCACACAGAGATTCAGACTAATGTTTACACAGTGATATTAGTCTGGATAGGCCAGGCTAGTGACTTAATACATTGTCAGATACTTGAATGTGTCCTTATATTATCATCACTTTACCCAAGTACAGCTCTAGTGGAGTTACGAGGTTTTTGACCATTAACACATCCCCTGCCAGATTAAATTCCCACCCAGTGCCAGCATTTTTTAAGATTTTGTTTACCTTTTTTAACCATTTTTTAAGTAGTCACAAAATATTTTCTGTGATCACCATCCTCACAGTGATCCCCTCATTACACACACAGGAGGCTTGTAGAATCGTGAAAAAAATAATAATAATACGGTCGCGGTAATCTGTTCCATAATTGCAGCCAGTTGAAAAAAGCATGTTACATGGTAAAAAAAAAAAGGAGCCGAGATACATGATTTTTAAGTAATAAGTTAACCAGGGAGTGAATGGAGCAGTACATCTTTGGATAGTGATATCTCTGGTTCTGTGTGGAATTTTTCTTTTTTTTTGGGAAAAGACTGACATGTCCGTCTTTGGTAGGTAATGTGTTAAGGTGGAGATATGTTTTCTTGTCATTATTTTGTCATTTTAGTCAATGATAGACAAAACAACTGTCTCCAAAGTTAGATTTAGGTTGTTTGACCGACATTTTTAGGATCCAATGGAGTTAGGACAGGGGTCTTCAATGTTTTCAGGCCAAGGACCCCTAGCGGAGAGAGAGATGAAGCAGGGACCTCCTCTATATGGTATAAAATTGTGTCTCAGATTCAACATTTTTTGTATACGTTGTCCGCTCTTTTTTCCCCACATCACCTAAACCTCTTTGCCAGAAATAGCCGATCTACAAGCTCACAACGCCTCGCAGCGCGAGTCGTTGTGAGCTTGTAGATCTGCTATCTTTGGCTAAAGTTGTCCTCAGAAAAGGGATGCTAGGGTTCAAGTGCCTAAGGTAAAATAAAAAATCATATCACACAAAGATTTGAAGGACCCCCTGTAGTAACTCTGAGGACCCCCTAGGGGTCCCGGACCCCCTGTTGAAGACCCCTGAGTTAGGAGGATCAGTCAGAAGCACTTTTTAATACTTTTCATTGGTTCAATATGTGTAAAACCCACACTGGTTGGGGTTTCTTTTTTTTTGATTCTCACATGGAATATGGATGAGGCTGGAACCTTGCCTTTTTTTCCTTTTTATATTTGATATATTTAACTTCAATGTTATAATGGAAGTCAATGGCAGTCAGATCGGGCTGAAACCATATGCCCGAATATGGAGTCATCGTGTCATAGCTGACTGACGTCACAGATTGGTCACATGAAGTCTGACATCCACATGAGGCCACACCCCTTATTGGACCCTGTCTTATTTATATAATGTATTTTTGCTGTTGTTGTTAGTCATGGCTTCCACTTCCCACCTGATGTTGTGTGGGAGTCCTGACCGGTCCAGGCGGTACTGAATAACCGCTAGCTTACACAACGTCTTCAGACTAGGACTGAAGTGTAACACGTACAGGTCATCAGGTCTGTCCGATGCTCCAAAGAGGATGATACGATCTCCCACAATGCAAAAGCTCAAACCACGCACCCCACACGGTTCTTTCCCTTTGGGCTCGACGTTCTTCCAGGAGAAGGTCTTTGGACTGAACTTCCACAGAACATTGAAGGCGATATTATAATTTGTTTTCCCACCAAATATGTACAGCTCTCCATTGTAGGTAAAGGCCGAATGATCCCAGCGTCCTTCTGGAAGAAGGTGTGCAGAAGGTGTGTTTAGCCAGCGGTCGGTCTCTGTGTCAAACACTCTGATGGTGTTGTTGTTCTGGTGCCCATAGCCACCAAATACAAACATCTTTGTCCCGATGATGGTGGCAGAGTGACCTGATGAAGAAGGAGGTAGAGTGCCTCTGGTGTTAATTAAAGACCAGACCATTGTGGTGGTGTCCAACTTGTATGTGTCATTATGGTGTACAGTCACACAGTTGAATCCTCCATGAATATACATGACCTTCCCCAAGACACAGGCTGAGTGGTTCCTCCTCGCCTCTGGAACAGTTCCAGAAACCTTGGGCTCGAACCATCCGTGGGCGTCGACATCAAATGCATAAAGCATGTTGCAGTACTTCCCTGTGTCATATTTACGACCCCCCCAGATGTAGATGATATCTCCTATCAGCACAGCTGTGTGGCCCCTGCAACGCCTGGATGGAACCTCAAGGTGACATTCTCTTCTTCCAGTCGTCACTGGGGTCAACTTCCTCCAGCGTAAAGCCACAGTGTTGAAGACGAGAACATCAATACGATCGTTGTTGACGTTCCTGAACCCTCCAAATGAGTAGACTTTGTCTCCCACGGCAACATCAGCCTGATGGTAAAACTCTGGTCCTCTGTTCAGATGCAGCGTCCAGCAGAACATTTCTCAACACAACTCCTCCAGGGATCAAATTAGATTCCTCAGATGTAATGTGTGATTTGAACCTAGATATCTGACAAATGAGCTTCAAAAGGAAGCTCCGTCAAGAAGGACCAGGCGAAGGCGTCGAGTCAAGATCAATCCTGAAGTAAGTTGATGAAACCTGATGATGAAGTCTTGACAATATCTGTAAACAGTATCCAATGCTGGTTAGAGATGGGTGGATAATCCTTGAGCGCTGGTTGAATTCTGATTTCCCCGGAGACTGTGTCTCCTTTTATACCATTGGTCAGACTGACATGATGTCATCCTGAGATTATGTCATGATCAGTGGTTTTGATTGATTGATTGATGTACTTTATTTAGTAAGACATGAGAACATCAGTACATGAAAGTACAAATTCACATACAAGGTCTACTAAACTTTGAGACTCATTAAGCACTGAGCTTGTTTAAGATGTGATCCCCATGCACACAAATCATGATGACATATAAGAGACAGACATATATACACACTACATATTTCCTCTTCCTCTGTCGGTCGGTCTGTCGCTCTTTTCCTCTGCACACACGTCATGCGAAGTCCGGTCATTCAGATTTCAACCACTAGGGGTCTGGTAGTACTAGGTCTCCTGGTTCCCTTGTTCCCTCTACACCTATAGCCTCTTGCCAAAAATAGCCGACGTACAAGCTCTCAGCGCCTCACAGCGCGAGGCGTTGAGAGCTTGTAGATCTGCTATTTTCGGCTAATGTACCCCTCAGAAAAGGAATTCTAGGGTTCAAGTGGTTAATGTAAAAAAAAACTAAATCCTATCACACACATATTCGGCGGACCCCCTGTAGTAGCTCTGTGGACCCCCTAGGGGTCCCGGACCCCTGTTGAAGACCCCTGCTTTAGAGAAACATAATACCTCATCAAATGCCTCATCAAAGTTGTTACGGTGACTTTATAGCCTGGAAACCAGACCAATCTACCAGTGCAAACACAAAAAAAGAAGCCCTCTGCAGAGTGGGTCCGGCCTTGCTCGGTTGTGATTGGATTCCACTGCCCCCGAAGTAGTAGGGAACCAATCAGGGCCCGGTATGCAAATATGGGGCAGGTTTATCGCCAGAGCCATTTTGTATCTGCCCCTTGGAAATGCAGGTTCCACACAGAGATTCAGACTCATATCTACACAGTGATATTAGTCTGAATAGGCCAGGCTAGTGACTTAATACATTGTCAGATACTTGAATGTGTCCTTATATTATCATCACTTTACCCAAGTACAGCTCTAGTGGAGTTACGAGGTTTTTGACCATT
The DNA here is from genome assembly GCF_963454915.1 of Gymnoscopelus microlampas. Classification (NCBI taxonomy): domain Eukaryota; kingdom Metazoa; phylum Chordata; class Actinopteri; order Myctophiformes; family Myctophidae; genus Gymnoscopelus; species Gymnoscopelus microlampas. Next base: position 41,304,143 of record NC_139959.1, on the reverse strand, counting down.
AACACATCCCCTGCCAGATTAAATTCCCACCCAGTGCCAGCATTTTTTAAGATTTTTTGACCTTTTTTAACCATTTTTTAAGTAGTCACAAAATATTTTCTGTGATCACCATCCTCATGGTGATCCCCTCATTACGCACACAGGAGGCTTGTAGAATCGTGGAAAAAAGAATATCCGGTCGCGGTAATCAGTTCCATAATTGCAGCCAGTTGAAAAAAACATGTTACATTGTAAAAAAAAAAAAGGAGCCGAGATACATGATTTTTAAGTAATAAGTTCACCAGGGAGTGAATGGAGCAGTACATCTTTGGATAGTGATATCTCTGGTTCCATGTGGAATATTTAATTTTGTTTGGTGGAGATATGTTTTTTGTCAATATTTTGTCATTTTAGTCAATGATAGACAAAACAACTATCTCCAAAGTTGGAGTTAGGTTGTTTGACCGACATTTTGAGGATCCAATGGAGTTAGGAGGTTTAATCATAAGCGCTTTTTAATACTTTTCATTGGTTCAATATTTGTTAAAACCACACTGGTTGGGGGTTTCTTTTTTTTTGATTCTCACATGGAATTTGGATGAGGCTGGAACCTTGCCTTTTTTTCCTTTTTATATTTGATATATTTAACTTCAATGTTATAATGGAAGTCAATGGCAGTCAGATCGGGCTGAAACCATGACCAAATATGAAGTCATTATGTCATAGCTGACTGACGTCACATATTGGTCACATGAAGTCTGACATCCACATGAGGCCACGCCCCTAATTGGACCCCGTCTTATTTATATCATTTGTTGCTGTTGTTAGTCATGGCTTCCAGTTCCCACCTGATGTTGTGTGGGAGTCCTGACCGGTCCAGACGGTACTGAATAACCGCCAGCTTACACAACGTCTTCAGACTAGGACTGAAGTCTAACACGTACAGGTCATCAGGTCCAAAGAGGATGATACGATCTCCCACAATGCAACAACATTTCATCCGATAATTCGCACACGGTCCTTTCCCTTTGGGCTCAACCTTCTTCCAGGAGAAGGTCTTTGGACTGAACTTCCACAGATCATTGAAGGCGGTATTATAATTTGTTTTGGCAACAAATATGTACAGCTCTCCGTTGTAGGTAAAGGCAGAATGATCCCAGTGTCTTTCTGGAGGAAGGTGTGCAGAAGGTGTGTTCAGCCAGCAGTCGGTCTCTGTGTCAAACACTTTGATGTTGTTGTTGTCCTGGTGCCCATAGCCACCAAAAACAAACATCTTTGTCCCGATGATGGTGGCAGAGTGACCTGATGAAGAAGGTGGCGGAGTGCCTCTGGTGTCAATTAAAGACCAGACCATTGTGGTGGTGTCCAACCTGTCCATGTCATTATGGTATCCAGTCACATGGTTTAATCCTCCATGAATATACATGACCTTCCCCGAGACACAGGCTGAGTGGTTCCACCTCGCCTCTGGAACAGTTCCAGAAACCTTGGGCTCGAACCATCTGTGGGTGTCAACATCAAATACATAAAGCATATTGTTGTACTTCCAATGATAATTATAACCCCCCCACATGTAGATGATATCTTCTATCAGCACAGCTGTGTGGCCCCAACGGCTGGATGGAACCTCAAGGTGATATTTTCTTCTTCCAGTCGTCACTGGGGTCAACTTCCTCCAGCGCAAAGTCACTGTATTGAAGACGTGAACATCAATATGATCCATGTTGTAGTTCTTAAACCCTCCAAATGAGTAGACTTTGTCTCCCACGGCAACAGCAGCATCATGGTAAGACTCTGGTCCTCCGTTCAGATGCAGCGTCCAGCGGAACATTTCTCACAACAGCTCCTCCAGGGATAAAATTAGATAACTCAAATGTAATTTGGGACTTGAACCGAGATGTCTGACAAATGAGCTTCAAAGGTAGCTCCGTCAAGAAGAACCAGGTAAATACGTCGAGTCAAAATCGATCCTTAAGTATGTTGATGAAACCTGGTGATGAAGTCTCGACAATATATGTAAACGGTATCTATTTCTGGTTAGAGATGGATGGGAGATCCTAGAGCGCTGGTTGATTTCTGATTTCCCTGGCGACTGTGTCTCCTTTTATACCATTGGTCAGACTGATGATGTCATCCTGTCATGTCCTAGTATGAGCGAATAGGGGAAGGGGATCGACGTCACGTGATGCCTTTGTTTGGCCCGCAAAAAACTTGGATGTGTCTCAAAGAATATGATTATTGGCAGAATCGCGGAACGTTTAGAATATTTTGCGGCCCCGTTTTCAGTTTTTCACAAGATGGGTGGTTGTTGCAATGACCCGCACTACTATATTTCACCATATGTTGCGCTAAGACAAAATAAATCCATAAAATGTAACGACGTGTACGTTCCGTAGTGCAATTACAATGGTGAAAGCTGTGTTGTTTCACCCGAAAAAGTAATGGCAGATTTGGCCACGCCCCGAAATACCCGTATGTGTGTCTCAAAGAATATCCAACTATCAGCTTCAGCAAGACGTAGTAGTAGTAGTAGTAGTAATAACTATTATTATTGTTATTATTAGTATTATTATCATTATTATATACATGTAAACAACAGCATATGAGACAGATACAAACATTAGCCCTGGGTAGGCAACCCATCCTGGCGGTGAGCTTTGCTCTGAGAGGATTTCAAAATAAGAGCCGCCTGTAATGATTAGTCAACAGTAGTTTTAATTGGTTATCTACTTTCAGGAGGTAGATAGTCATGTATATTGGCAAGTGACACACCAGTACCAGCGCGACGGTACGCAAGAGGCTTATTTTCATTTGATCTGCCGCGCAACATTAAAACTAAAGCAACACATGTATAAACGGTGTATTGGTTAACCCATTAAGACCTGGAACGCATCTGTGTCATTTTTTGATTTGAGTTTAAAAAGCATCATTTTACACTTTGGCTATTCAAAAAGAGCAGATCTACAAGCTCATAGCGCGGCACCGAGTGGCGCGCTACGAGCTTGTAGATCTGCTATTTTTGAAAAATCGTGAAAATGTGTGCAAATCATTGAACATATATTATTGTTTTCAAGCAAACATTTTTAACTCAAATCTTTGCTTCTTTACCCTTTGACTAGGATCAACTTACCCCTTACCCGGGGCAAGTTGAACCACGAGACCACTTTTTTTTAGAACCCATATTTTTACAGCCCTTTGTCATAGATGCACACACATTATTTAAATTGATAGAAGACATCTTGAAGTGTTAGTAGATGTTTAGTAGGGGTGTGCCGATACACTAATTTCACAAAACGATACGATACGATATTTGGCTCACAACTTCGATACGATTTCGATACGATACGATACGCACTTTTTTTATTATGAAAATATATGGAGGAGAAAAAAAGAAAATGCAAACAAATAATTCTGTTTTTGCATTATTCAGACATGCAAACTTGTAGCTTTTCAGCTACAATAGCCGTTTTGAATCCAAATAGTATGACACCTGACCCGAAAAAAAAAACTTGTTGTCACTCTTTTCACTTCGGGGCCGTTTGCATGCCTGATTATTATGATTGTAAAAAAAAATGTTTTTTTCAAAAACGATATTTTTTTTCCCAAAACGATACATATCGTCGCGAAAACGTATCGCGATATATCGCGGGACGATATATCGGCACACCCCTAATGTTTAGTTTTGACTTCCATCTCATTTTTCCTTGGTCAACATAAGTTAAAAAAGAAAGTGGTTCATCTTACCCCGTTCTCCCCTATGTACTCCTGCATTAGTACCACCACACAGCACTCTTTGTTCTTAGTTATATAGAGCAACACGACGACAGAAAAAACCTCACACGGGGCTCATACGACAAAACCTTCACGCCTCAGCTGTGACTTTTACTAAAGGCCACTTTCAATAAATGTCAGGCTCCAAACATTGGTAAACACTTTGAGCGCTGATCAAATTCCACAGAGCTGTCCTTCATGCACACACTGTGTTAGACGTGTGTTCAGCACAGAGAGCCGGTTCTTTCTGGCGGCAGGATTACAAGGGCTCCACTTTTTTTGAAAATGGCACATTAACACATTCACACCTGAGGCCCATTCTACAAAATGTCTTTTCATTTTCATTTTTTTCTGAAAACAAACTTATGTTCAATATCAGTGGTTCACTAACCTTTTTTTATGTCAATATTATATGCATTTGGCCGCGGACCCCCATCTAAAAAATATGATGTTCCAGGGACCCCCCCCAGAGGCAAAGATTTGAGTTAAAAATGTTCGCTTTAAAAAAATATCTATATTCGAAGATTTAGACAAATGTTAATGATTTTCCGCCAAAAATTGCAGATCTACAAGCTCGCAGCACGGCACGAATTGAGGCACTGTGGGCTTATATATATATTTCCCCCCAAAATGATATGTATTTGGCCGTGGACTCCTCCAAATATGTTTTTTGAAAGAAGCAAAGATTCAAGTTAAATATATATGTATATATATTCAAAGATTTGCACAAATTTTCATGATTAAAAAAAGAAAAAATCAGATCTACTCATAGCTCATAGCGCAGCACCAAGTGACGCGCTATGAGCTTGTAGACCTGCTATTTTTGAATAGCCAACGTATAAAATAATGGTTAAAGTTGTTCAAAGAAGCAAAGATTTGAGTAAAACATATTTGCTTAAAAAAATATACATATATTCAAAAATGTGCACACATTTATAGCAGATCTACAAGCTCGCACCGCGGCACAAAGTGGCGCGCTGTGAGCTTGTAGATCTGCTGTTTTTGAACAGCCGAAGAAATCTTAAAACGACACAGACGCGTTCCCGCTTTAAATGGGTTAAACAAATGGAGCGTTTCTCCCCGGTGACTACTGTATTTATTCCCACCGTTCCCAAGGTAGTCCTGCCCTTTTCCTTCTCATCCTCCATCCTCTCTTCCTGTCCTTTTCTCTTCTCTCTCTCCACCATCCTCTCTTCCTGTCCTTTTCTCTTCTCTCACTCCACCATCCCCGTCCTTCCTTTTACATTTTTCTAGTCCAGTCACTGAGTTTTTTTCCTCCTTGCTGTTCTCCTCCGCATTGTTTGTCCTCAGTGACGCAAAGTAACTGAGTACATTTACTCAAGTACTGTACTTAAGTAAAATGTTGAGGTATTTTTTACTTTACTGAAGTATTTCCAATTTCCAGTACTTTTACTTCTACTCCACTACATCTCGGATCCAAATATTGTACTTTTACTCCACTACAATTATTTAAACACTTTAGTTACTAGTTACTTTGTAGATTTAGATTATTATTATTATTACAAAACATACATTAACCGCTTCAGCCCTATATACATGTCGGCCATTTGAAAATAGCCGATCTACAAGCTCACAATGTGTCGCGATGCGACACATTGTGAGCTTGTAGATCTGCTGTTTTCTAAAGATTTCCATACATTTGAAAACTTGAAATGGGACATTCTGCATAATTAGAACTTTTACTTTTGGTACTTTTAAGTACATTTTGATACCAATACTTTTGTACTGTTACTCAAGTCACTTTTGAATTCCGGACTTTTACTTGTAACAGAGTATTTCTATATTGCAGTATTGATACTTTTACTTAAGTAAAAAAATATGAGTACTTTTTCCACCCCTGTTTGTCCTGCTCTTGTCTCTCCTGGTCAGTCACAAAGGGTCAGTTCAGACACAGTAACACTGGTCAGTCACAAAGGGTCAGTTCAGACACAGTAACACTGGTCAGTCACAAAGGGTCAGTTCAGACACAGTAACACTGGTCAGTCACAAAGGGTCAGTTCAGACACAGTAACACTGGTCAGTCACAAAGGGTCAGTTCAGACACAGTAACACTGGTCAGTCACAAAGGGTCGGTTCAGACACAGTAACACTGGTCAGTCACAAAGGGTCAGTTCAGACACAGTAACACTGGTCAGTCACAAAGGGTCAGTTCAGACACAGTAACACTGGTCAGTCACAAAGGGTCAGTTCAGACACAGTAACACTGGTCAGTCACAAAGGGTCAGTTCAGACACAGTAACACTGGTCAGTCACAAAGGGTCAGTTCAGACACAGTAACACTGGTCAGTCACAAAGGGTCAGAGTTCAGACACAGTAACACTGGTCATTCACAAAGGGTCAGTTCAGATACAGTAACACTGGTCAGTCACAAAGGTTCAGTTCAGACACAGTAACACTGGTCAGTCACAAAGGGTCAGTTCAGACACAGTAACACTGGTCAGTCACAAAGGGTCAGTTCAGACACAGTAACACTGGTCAGTCACAAAGGGTCAGTTCAGACACAGTAACACTGGTCAGTCACAAAGGGTCAGTTCAGACACAGTAACACTGGTCAGTCACAAAGGGTCAGTTCAGACACAGTAACACTGGTCAGTCACAAAGGGTCAGTTCAGACACAGTAACACTGGTCAGTCACAAAGGGTCAGTTCAGACACAGTAACACTGGTCAGTCACAAAGGGTCAGTTCAGACACAGTAACACTGGTCAGTCACAAAGGGTCAGTTCAGACACAGTAACACTGGTCAGTCACAAAGGGTCAGTTCAGACACAGTAACACTGGTCAGTCACAAAGGGTCAGTTCAGACACAGTAACACTGGTCAGTCACAAAGGGTCAGTTCAGACACAGTACTGCGATCAGCAGCTAAAACAATGTGTGCAAGAAATTGATGTCATATATTTTTCTTTTTTTGCATAATTCCCAAAGTCAAGTAAATGCCTTTTTCAAGTACATACCCGAAGGCCTGAAGTAGTGCCCTACTTGTTATGACTTTTAGTAGTACTATAACGGGAGGAGTATAACTGTAAATTAACAGCTGACCCTTATTTTAACTGTTACCAAAATTACACATACTAGACCATACCCGTCGGCGCAGCGCATCCGTGGGGGGATATGCGCACATGATCTGGCAACCCGGGAGGCAGTTCGTCCCATAGCTGGGCAGGCCCGTAACCATGGCGACAGTGTTTGACAGAAAAACGCTAATAAGAAGCTGAGATTTGATGAAATTGAAAAACAGGCTTCACAGTTGCGTTCAGATGGTAATGGTCAATGGCTGTGTGCAAAATCAGAGCAATTGGTCCAGCCAGTGAGGAGAACCGGGTGTCTTCACTCACGTACTCACCACCACTACAGAGGTTACTAGAATTATAGTATGATTATATCCTTCAGCGGCCTTAGCGGTAGCATTATTTCATCCCATTACCTTACCTTGTGTGTGTAAGAGATGATTGCCCTACAGTGAACAGGCTTTTAATCCATTAAGAACGGGAACGCATCTGTCATTTTAAGATTTATTTGGCTATTAAAGAAATAGCAGATCTACAAGCTCATAGCGCGGCACCGAGTGCCGCGCTATGAGCTTGTAGATCTGCTATTTGTTTTTATTTTTCATCATGAAACGTTGTGCAAATCTTTACAAATGTCTTCTAAATCCTAATGTTGTCATTGGTACTCAAACTTTTTCATGTCAAGGACCCCCAAAATTGTGTGTTTGTCCGCCGATCCCCATCAAAATGTGTTGTTCCAGGGAACAACACATTTGAATAGCCAAAGAATAAAAAATAAAATAATGGCTATACTGTAGCTCAAATCTAAAATGACACAGATGCGTTCCCGGTCTAAATGGGTTATTCGAAAAATAATGTGTCATCCTCCTCTATCAAAACCTTTTAGTATAGTGAGCATTTGAGTGCATTTGAACAAACGAAGCAATTACATGTGTAGTGTCTATAAATTGACGGTTGTAGTAAAATGGCTTATGGCCTAAAAAGGACCACATTTGGTTGCACTAACACAGATTCAGTTTTTTTTTTTTTTAATAATTGCACATTTTACGAGATATTTTGAAATATTTCAATCCAAGATGCATCTTAGAAGATAGTCATTTATTTGAGGCCAGAAGCCGCTAAATGTTCGATACACAGATACAGTATATTGTTTGGGATTGTTTGGTTCAGGCACAAGAGGCTCATTACCAGAATGCATCCTAATTTTTCTTCGATAAACCTTCTTCCAGTGTCGTCAAAGCTGACATCAAAACTTTCCTGAATCATAAATAGTGCCATCATACGATTAGGATTGACTGTTGTCTCAGAGACTATGTTTCGGCCCCTCCTCTGTATTTACAGCAGTGATTCTCGCTGGGTTTGAGGCCCTGACAAGGGCTCATGGGGACCTTCAAGGGCTCCTGGGCTCCAAGGGCTCCTGGGGCCCTTCCATATGTGATGGAATATGATTAAGGATTTCATATCATACACACCATACCTGTAAGTTTCACTAGCCCCCCCCAAAAACAAACAAAAAAATGGGGGGGGGGGGGCTAAAAAATTGCCGGCCCCAGGGCCCTTGCGGGGGTTAATCCGTCCCTGGTGAAGACTGCACTTTGGGCGCTCATTTTGGGGTTGTATTAATTGTCACTTAAGTTCTGGATGTCAGATGGTTAAAGCACATGAATAAGACAGCATACTGGATGTTCAAAAAGAATGATAGTAAGATTCCTTTGGTAATAGTTTGAAACGATCTTCTAGTTGGTGAGATATGCTTACACGACTTTCTTACAGGATGATCTTATACTGTAGTTACTTTCGCTATTCCGTTGCATCTCTGCATGCAACGGAATGCATGCTGAGAATTCAGTAATGCATTTACATTAAGATGCTTGCTCCTCATGCATTGAAGGAGGCATGAGCTTCAGCTTGGGCTCTCCCTAAGTTGGCAGAGGGAGAGTAACGCCCAGGATTACATAGGCAATTGGCACTGGGTGAAACAATATGGGTTACAAAGTTGTGGGATAAAAGATGTCATGTCCCGTGTGCTGTTTTGCCAGGATTTGGCGATGATTTCGTGCCAGATGTCATTATTCTCTGTAACACCACTATTTAAGGAGCATATTAGATCTAGTAGATTGACCTACAGTATATAGGTGGAGACAGGGGAAACAAAAAGATCTCTACTCACCCAAAATGGAACACCCTCAGTGGCCGTGCTGCTGCTGGCATAATTGGGCACAGCAAACCTCCTGACATTATTATACCTCATAAACGCTCACGCACTTTGACTTCACGCAGGAACACAGATACGCTTCCTCAGCAGCACATTGTTTGTGTCTTCTCAAATTTAAATAACAAACACACCAAAGTGCAGACACACACACTGGCTCTTAACCCTTTCAATCCGGGAACGCATCTGTGTCATTTTAAGATGTCTTTGGCTGTTCAAAAATAGCAGATATACAAGCTCATAGCGCGGCACCGAGTGCCGCGCTATGAGCTTGTATATCTGCTATTTTTTTTAAATAGCGCAAAATGTGTGCAAATCTTTGAATATATTTTTTTTAAAGCTAACATTTATTTATTTTTTTGTTCTAGGGACTCCCCCAGAAGCAAAGATTTTTGTTACAAATGTTCGCTTTAACACTGGCATGACTGGGGTTGCATTATCCTACACACAGCCTGCTAAACGGTCAATTTGGACAAGAAATCAAGCTCTGCTATTGGTTCCTGTCTCACCTCTTTGGACCAGACTGACTGACACCTTCTCACCCACCCAGTGGGGGGTTCCATTGTCTTTTAAATAGCCATTCAACTCCACTCTGCTCAGTCAGTTAGCTCACTCACTCTGTTGTTGCAGGCAGAAACATTTTAAAAAGTAGTAATTTAGTAGTAATGGTAACTGCAGATTCTGTAAAATGTTTATAAAAAAAGCGTATAAAACAGTGCAATCTGTAGCGTCACATTAAACTCTTGAGGGAAACATGGAGCCTATATGAACGCTGAAGCCACTGTCTAATTACGTGACTATCTCCATTGTCCAAAACACATGGATATCTCTTGACAAACCAATATTATATTATATAATATTCACATTATTGTCTGAGCGTAAAGCTCTCATTCTATCAGCTGTTCACGCTGACAGAAACGTCTCCTCTCCTCCTGCCTGTCAGCGTAACAAGAGAACACATCGCTATGTTCCACACATGTGCTCATTCCTGCTACTCCTGCGCTAAATATCTGATCTACAAACATAAAACAGTCGCTGGCTGACGAGCCCTCTGCTTGTAGATCAGTACTGTTGGCGCAGCATTGGGTTGCCACATTTTGCGAGAGAAATGAGCAGTCAAGTCTATGAAAATGTTACTGCATGCGTTGTGCCCTGACAAAACAGTGAGGCATCAAACCATTGTGGGGTTTATAGCCGAGGCTAATTTGCAACCCCAGTCCCTGGTTAGGCCTTTTTATATAAATATTCACCTAATAAAAAAAAAAATTACGAAAGGACATGGAGCTCTAATCTAAACAAGTATGAAAATATATTTATATCTGCAAAGTAACTAAAGTTTTCAAATAATTGTAGTGGAGTAAAAGTACAAGATTTGCCTCTGAGCTGTAGTGGAGTAGAAAATTATTACCATTATAATGTAATTATATATATAATTGTAATAATAATAATAATAGAAAGACGTGGAAAAACAAGCCCAAAGTCGCTTAGAATAAGCAGACATGGCAACATGGCCACAGCAAAGTCTGCTGTCTACGGGCCGCTCTGTGGGGGGTCTCGAGGTGTAAAGTGCTCTAGGGAGGGGGAGAGAGGGGGAGAGCGATCAATTTAGCCGAAATAAAACGGCTGGGATGGGATACATGGTATGTATTTCATATTTATAATGAGTTAAAAAAAAAAAAAAAAACGGAGATGGTTTGAAACATATATTTAGGAAAAGTCATGAAAGGGGAACTTTCTCAGAGCTTCCTGAGAGAAGTTAAGCCACTTTCAATTCTCAAAATCGGTCCCATTGATTGCTTAGTCACGCGAGTGTTAAAAAGTATATATTCAAAGATATGCACACAATTTTTCAAAAAAATATGAGCTTGTAGATCTGCAATTTTTTTTAATAACCAAAGAAATCTAAAGTGACACAGATGCGTTCCCGGTCTCTAAAGGGTTAAAGTGGGCGGGGGGACGACACTTACGATTGGTCTAATTTATGGAACTTCAGCGGGGTGGACCTTCCTTTCTTTGCCTTTGATCTCTTGTTAGTTTTGGAACCAGCACCTTGCCTTCAAAAAGGTTCTTGATCTTTGTTTGATGCCCAAAAACACACACTCATGAATAATTCAGAGATGAAATAAAACACCTTTGTGCCTCGCACCCGTACTTTGCGCCCACATTATACAGTGACTAACTAGTTAAATGTGAGTTGAACACGCTCCTCAGGCATTTGCACCCATGGGTGTAGAAGAGCATGTGACACCCTGCTTAATACATCATCTAAATAAGGCCCCTTAAAGTGTTCCTCCACTCCATGAACATAACATTATTCCCCCCTTATTTTTGCTTCATGCTACAGTAGGGGTACTTTGGGGGGAGACTACATATTAAGCTTAAAGGACGACTTCACCACTTTTCAACCTATCTTCATATAATAGGTCCTCACTAATGCTCATGATAAAATGATACAATTTTTTTCTACTTGGTCTCTGTCTCATAGGAGGGCTGTGGACAGTCCAGAAACCCGTCTACCAGTGACATCATCGTTAGGCAGGATTTTTTTCCCCCAAAAAGATTACAATTTTTTAATTCAGATTTGTATTAAGGCGAGAAAAATGGGATCTATTATTGCATTGCAACTTTCCAGGAATACAAAGCCTGCAGTTTCTATTAGCTTGGATTCCCCATCGATGATGTCACTGGTAGACGGGTTTCTGAACTGTCTACAGCCCTCCTCTGAGACACAGACTGATTAGAAAGAAATTGTACCATTTTATCATGAGTAGTGAGGACCTATTATATGAAGATATGTTGAAAAGTGGTGAAGTCGTCCTTTGTGTGTGTGTGTGTGTGTGTGTGTGTCACATTGTCTTTGCAATAACAATGTTAATTTGCTATGTTGGCTATTCCTATACCTTTATAGACCTACTTACGTACCTACCTATAGTTACAAACATATCGTAGCCTAACTAGCCATACCGTCTGTTATGTATATTTGTGTCATGGACTCTATGTACTGCAGGGGTCTTCAACGTTTTCAGGCCAAGGACCCCCTAGCTGAGAGAGAGAGAGATGAACCAGGGACCCCCTCTATATTATATAAAATTGTGTCTCAGATAAACTTTTTCTGCTCTTTTTTTCCCTCTACACACATTAGTACATGCACTCAAGTACTGCTGTACTTAAGAACAATTTTGAAGCATTTGTACTTTGATTGAGTATTTCCAATATTTTTACTTTTACATCTCAGAGGCAAATATTGTACTTTTACTTTACACTACAATTATTTGAAAACTTTAGTTACTAGTTACTTTGTAGATTTTGATTATTACAAAACATACAGCCCACTTCAGCCCTATATATACATTTCGGCCATTTAAAAAAAATAGCAGATCTACAAGCTCACAATGTGTCGCGATGTGGCGCATTGTGAGCTTGCAGATCCGCTATTTTCAAAAGATTTTTATACATTTGAAAACTTGAAATGGAACATTCTGCATATTGAGTACTTTTACTTTTGGTACTTTAAGTAGCCTACATTTTGATGCCGATACTTTTGTACTTACATTTTGCATGTGTATGCGTGCTTGCGTGTGAGAGGGAGGGGCACCCCAGGGGATGAGAGATGTACAGGAACTGTATGTACAGCATGCTGTAGCCTACAGTTTTAATATTCATTTTAAAGAGCAGTAATTAGGTAGTAGGGTCAGGTATGAGGTCTCTGCTGCATCTCTGTGCCTGAGGCACCACGCCTGCTCCTTCTCCGTTCTGTACAAGACTCCTTGGAAAGTCAGACCATACTTCACAGAGACGGAGATGGATAGGAACTAAAGTGCCAGGCAGCCTAAACTATGTGGAAGTGGGGAAGAATAAAAGAGACGGAAGAGGATAGAAAAGTAGAGACGTTTGTACCAGTATTTATTTATTGGTCTGATGTTTTTTTTTTTCATTTGATTTACTTGATTTATACTTCACCGTACAACGGTGTCACACATTAAAGTTTGTACTTTTGCTCAAGTACATTTTTAATTCCGGATATTTACTTGTAACAGAGTATTTCTACATTGCAGTATTCAACTTTTACTTAAGTAAAACATTAAGTACACCATTGAGGCTGCCTGATGTTGTACATTGCATGTATCCAAGAGGGTCAGGGTTTGGCTACTTCACGTTTACAACTTTCCCAAATCCTAATTATCATGTTTTTCATCGGATTGCGTCAAGTCAAGACTGTATAATTTCCTCCACACTGTTGAAATGTGACTGGTTTATCCAACTGTTTTACACCTTTACTGTCTCCTTCCTGGGTCCATTTGGTTCCATTTGAGTTAAATTAGCATTGATTTTACAATATAAATTGGGGTCCCAGAGATAGAAATGCCATTTTAATGGGGGTCAGTAGCCTAATGCATGTCAAACTGGGGGTCCTTGAAACTAAAATGGTTGAGAATCACGGCTTGAGCCGTAAGAAATATTCTCTTATGGGGGTCCCTGGCAATGTTTTTTTTTTTCAAATGGGGGTCCGCAGGCTAATAAGTGTCAATTTGGGGGTCCTTGACATGAAAAAGTTTGAGAACCACTGCAGTAGATGAAAAACCCTCACTCTCTCTCTCTCTCTCTCTCTCTCTCTCACACGCACGCACGCACGCACGCACGCACGCACGCACGCACGCACGCACACACACGCGCAGTTAAACCTCTTCGTCATTACATCTCACATAATCTAAAGTTTCAGACGTCCGTGTGCCACAGCGGGTCAAACTGCCCACTCGGTCCCCAGAGGCACTTTGGCAGAGCCGTGGAGGCGAGAGACGCCACAGGTGTCCATTAGAAGCGGATGTCGTAGGTTCAAATGTGCATTGTGGAGGAGAACTGCTCTTTGCAGCCAGGAGATGAAAAACACAGTGTACTAATTGCCCAGCTTGAGGTCAAGGCAAAGCTTATGTGCTGAGAAAGCTGGAGTGTTCATTATGTAGCATAAGATCAGAAATGTACCACGTTGAAGGAGAGAGCATAAGATTAAAAACACATATCATATAACACTCAAGCTTGCACGCAGGCACAGAGAGGACTGCTCAGGTTGACGTGCTGTAGTTAATACTGATTATGTTCTTCATTTTTTATTAGTTTTCACATTATTCGTTTACAAATACCTTTTCTAGTGTCTCATCTTTGAATATACACTGGAGATACTCATGTTTAACCACTGGTTGAATACAGCCTAAGCCTTGGCTACTGCCTAAGGCAAGAAGGCAACTTCACTGGTACCTATTCCTTTTTAAATGTATTCACTTTAACTGTCCCCCCTTAGACATTCACAACATCCCTATTGTACTGTTCCCAAAAGAATATTCTCTGTAGCTGGACGCAGGTCATTCCATTACAAAGCTCCATCTGTCTGGAACAACCTTCCTCTTTCTCTCAGATCAGTTACCTCTCTTGGCCGCTTCAGGACTTCCTTGTATTCACTTCTCGAAACTACCTGTTCATGCTTCTAACACTGCTTGTACGTACATGTATCTCTGACTTTGATATAGTTCATAGTACTGTATTCTCCACTTCTTTGTTTAAAGTGAGTTGGTGAATGGGGGTGTGGGTGGGAGAGGGTGAGCAAGCTAACTGTATCTGTACATGTGTGTATTGTGTGTACTTGTACTGTATGTAATATGCATAGGACCCCCTCTAAAATGAGATGCTGCATCTCAAGGGGCTATCCTCTCAATGAATTCTGACCAAATTCTACATTGACATGTCTGTGTTCATATAACATTTGACCACGGACACACTGAAATAAGCAGGGTTGAAACAGATACTGGAGAAAGGTTAAATCACCCATTGACCACTTGTAGCGACTTATAATCACTCTATAATGCATTATAATAGTCAGTATATTAACTAAAGGAGGAGTTCACCCAAAAAATGACTTATTTTCAATTAATCAAAAAATTACACACCCCATGAAGCCTTGATTTCATCGATTCTTTTTTGTCTTTGTAGCATTCCTAAGACAATAATTTGATGACTGTGTGTATTTCCGGTAGGAGACACAAATAATCTACTTTGTGACTCCTACCGGATACATTAGCCGGTAGGAGACGGGAATCAAATTATTAGCTTATTCCATGGATTCAAGGCTTCACAGGGTGAGCAATTGATGGAAAATAAGTCATTTTTTGGGTGAACTCCTCCTTTAAACTATCAAATTATTATAATGTTTTGAAACACTTGATCCTTGCCAAAATAATAAGTAATTGTAAAATGCTTTGTGTTATGATTGTTGGTATATAAAGCATCATCATTAGTTTGTATAACTATAAATTATACAGTGTTGTAATCCAATTATAATGTATTCTAAGTATATTTATAATGCATTGTATGAAATGCATAGGAAGTGTTAGCTTTGTGTAAAATCATCCTTAATTGACCTGTTGTCAAAAAAAAATACCCATGTGTATCTATCACCACGTCCTCACGTTCATCTTGTCTGTGTCTCACATACAAACAAAGCACAAAAAACAAGTGTTAACACATGCATTTACTTATTTATTTGTAAACTAATACTGGTTTATCTAGAAGCTTTTCAGTAGCAGGAAATGAGCAAGATCCTATGCAAATCCCTAATCACCTCCTAGGCATTCTAACAATTGGAATAATTTGATATTTGGTGGAGAAGCACTGAGATTTAACCCATTACGACCGGGAACGCATCTGTTTCTTTTTAAGATGTATTTGGCTATTCAAAAATAGCAGATATACAAGCTAGTTAGTTAGTTAGTTTATTTATTTCGGTCATGAGATTTTTTAAAAACAAAACAGTTGAACATACAGTACAACTTAGTCAACATGATGACCTTGAAGATCTTTTTTAAATCGTGAGAGATTTGTGCAAATCTTTGAATATATATGCATATGTTTTAAGGCGAACATGTTTAACTCCGATCTGTGCTTCTGGGGGTCCCTAGAACAACATTGTTTGAGATGGGGGTATGCGGACAAATACATATCATTTTGGGGGTCCTTGACATGGAAATGTTAGATCGCCACTGATATAGCAACATACTGTTAGGATTTAGAAAACATTTTTAGATATGTATTTGGCCGCGTACCCCCCATCTCAAAATATGTTGTTCCAGGGACCCCCCAGAAGCAAAGATTTGAGTTACAAATGTTCACTTTAAACATATGCATATTCAAGATTTTTCTAAAATAGCAGATCTACAAGCTCATAGCGCGGCACTCGGTGCCGCGCTATGAGCTTGTATATCTGCTATTTTTGAATAGCGCAAATAAATCTTAAAGTGACACCAATGCGTTCCCGGATTTAATGGGATAAATATTAATCACTGAACACCTCCTGCCCTCCCTCTCTCTGAGACGCATGGGGAATTTACTTGTGTCAATTAATTAGTATTGTGAATGGATCATTGAATTGTGAATGTGTTTGAAATTGATTGATTTCATGAACAATGACAGCCGTACCGTAGTTGATGTGATTGATGTGCCATGTGGTGTGTGTGTGTGTGTGTGTGTGTGCGGTGCATGGTTTATTTTTGTTTTATTACGGCTGCTTTTTGAACTCCTTTTTTTGGTAAATCCCTGTCATAACAGCGTTCAGGTGTCGATCCCAACACATTGCTATGCCTCACAGGCCAGAGACTGCATAATGGAACAGAGTCCATAAATCAGGTCTTAACCGGTTTAGACCGGGAACGCATCTGTGTGTCATTTTTAAGATTTATCTGGGCTATTCAAAATAGCAGATCTACAAGCTCATAGCGCGGCACCGAGTGCCGCGCTATGAGCTTGTAGATCTGCTATTTTTTGAATAGACAAAGTTTATGGTTAAAGTGTTTAAAATCTAAAATGACTTTCCCGGTCTTAATGGGTTAAAATTTCAAACTTCAGGCGTCAAAAGTTTTGATTTATTTCCCAAAATGTATTTTCTTTTAAATCCAAATAGTTTTGTTCAATCTGTTTCTCATGCATCCCCTAAGGGGACTTGGGAGTCGTATTATTTTGCCATTGTAATAGATCAACAAAAGAAATCCATCAAATAATATTCATATTTCCACGTTGGCACTGTGTGATTCCCTTTGCTGTTGCCCTTGACTCTCTTGTTAACTTCCAGGCTGCCCAGAGACTCTCTTCTCTTCTGTCAGCCTTGACACTATGGTTAAACATCATCCACCTGAGTAATCATAATAATCATAATACATTTTATTTATAAGATAAATATATTATAGACCAGGGGTCTTCAAAGTTTTCAGGCCAAGGACCCCCTGTCTGCTCTTTTTTCCCCTCTACACCTATAGCCTATTTGCCAAAAATAGCCGATCCACTGAGAGCTTGTAGATCTGCTATTTTCGGCTAATGTTCCCCTCAGAAAAGGAATTCTAGGGTTCAAGTGGTTAATGTAAAAAAACCTAAATCCTATCACACAAAGATTTGGTGGACCCCCTATAGTAGCTCTGAGGACCCCCTAGGGGTCCCGTACCCCCTGTTGAAGACCCCTGTTATAGATTATGCATAGATTTTTGCAAATCTCAAAGTGCTACATGGTATAAAAACATGTCATGAAAACAGCAAAGGCAACCAATTAATGGGACCCTGGGCTAAAGGGCCAATTTAAAGAAATAGTTCACCCAAAAAAAAGACTTATTTTCTATCAATTACACACCCCATGAAGCATTGCATTCATGGAGATTGTTTTGTTTTTGTCAGTATATTTAAAAGCAATGACTTTTTTTTAACTTTTACTTTATTAACATTTTGACTGAGCTATGTTTGTACTTGTAGTGGAGTAAATTTGACCAGCAGTATTTATACTTTTACTCGAGTACTGGGGGGTCGAGTAGGCTTCGTCCACATCTGCCTGTCGACCCATGGTGGTCATGGCGACAAGTAGAAGGCAGTGATGTTGCTAGGTTTTCAATGTAATGGGTCCTGGGATGCAAGGGTGGTCTTTTAGATGGGTCCCAGGGACATTTTATGAGTCCCACAAATTCACACCCTACGTGGTGCCCGGTGTTGGACCCGGTTTTGTCAACGGGGGGGGGGGGGGTTCAGTGCGGACCCGTTCCTGCTTTTCAAGACCGATACCGATATATATACATATATTAAAAAATCATAAATATATTTTTTCATATCTATATGAATCTGTAGTATTAGCACACCTTATGGTAAGAAATACTAGTAGTGGACAACAGGTGGATTTAACATACCTTTGACCAATAGAATACATTTAATCATATAACCTTTTAATCGTTATATTTTATTTTGTATTATTTATGAATGTAGAATTTATTTTTACTATTTATTGTGTAGCAATAAAAGACTGAAAACACTGGCTTACAGTGGAATTATTGGCAACTAAAGAAATAATGAAGACAAATACTGACAATGCCTATGAACATTGGCTTGCAGTTATTGCACATAGCCAACATGCAATAATAATATTAAGCTTGTCATTGAGAAAGGAAAATAAAGTTGTCTTTTTGAGGAGAAGTGGAACCTTATAAGTCACTTTAAAGGGATATTTCACTTTCAAAAAAACTTTTGGTCATTTTATGGTCTACTCAGGCTTTAGTGAGCCCTCCAGACCGTTTTTAAGTTGCTTTATTCAGTATTTAGATATTTGATATTCATTTTACCAGCCACGCCCCCTTCCTATACAAACCCATTATAACTTAAAACTAAATTTTTAACCTTTTTAACCATCAAAAACACCCGTCCTTGGTTCTGGTGACTCACCCTGCCCTCCTAATGCGTGAGGGGGCCGTGTTTTTTTGATTACTTTTTTCATTTATTTTTAATATTTTTTTTTGGAAAATGAAAAAATTAAATACAAAAAATATATATTAAAAATCAATGAAAAAAGTAATCAAAAAAACACGGCCCCCTCACGCATTAGGAGGGCAGGGTGAGTCACCAGAACCAAGGACGGGTGTTTTTGATGGTTAAACAGGTTAAAAATTGAGTTTTAAGTTATAATGGGTATGTATAGGAAGGGGGCGTGGCTGGTAAAATGAATATCAAATATCTAAATACTGAATAAAGCAACTTAAAAACGGTCTGGAGGGCTCACTAAAGCCTGAGTAGACCATAAAATGACCAAAAGTTTTTTTGAAAGTGAAATATCCCTTTAAGTTTAGCATGAGGGAGAGGGTCTACCCTCTTCAGGGAATTAATTGATATGATATCTCTAGGCTACAGAAAACATTCAGTTGGCTATTAAACATACACAAGACACAGACGATAGACAACCGGTTACTTACAGCTGCCATTAATTGGTGCTTTTGATTGCCTTTGTGGTCAAATCAGGGTCAAATGCATAGGCTCAACGAGCCATCGTTAACCTGCTAATGTTACACAGCTGATTGGCAACATTAATCCACCACATCACTCTGATGTCCAAGCAAGTTGGAGAACACTCTAAAATCGGGGATTTTACTTTGGCTGGTCAATTTAAGATGACAATAGCAACAAAGGTTAGTAGTAGACCTGTATGTATGATGATCAGTTATTATTCCAGACAGTGGTCTATCCAAGACGTTTTAACACGTTTAAGACCAGGTCTCAACCAGCTCCTCATGCCGTCTCTCTCTCTCTCTGTGTGTGGGGAGGGGAGGGGCTGTGCTGCTGCTGTGCGAGAGTCTCCACACAACGTCTAACCGAGTTATACTTCTCTAGTACAACGGTGTCTAACCGGAGAGTTATACTTCTCCACACACGGTGTCTAACCGAGAGTCCAGGGCTCCATGCAGATCACAGCTGACAAATATTATCGGAGCTATTATTAATGTTATCGGTTTTATCGGGAGGATGTCATAAATCCTGATATCAGACCAATAATTATCGGGCTGATACTTATCGTGCACTACTAATTTTACCGCGAATTATTTTTATATTTTTCTGTGTTGTTGGTGAAAACTCTAGTGCGTCCCATGGACGCAACTGCGGTGTCACGAATGCGTCCTTTCGCAATATGGTGCGTCAGAGACGCAGGACGCAGGCCTACGAGCATCTCTGCGAAGGTTGGAGTTTGAAGAGCGGAGGGTTGTGTGTGTGTGTGTGTGCAGAGACGTGCAGAGAGATTTGGAGAGGCAGGGGCTGGAATTTCAAAAGGGCACATGTGTCCCCCCTGCGCGCGCGAAGCGCGCGCGAAATTTTGCGGATATTCGTCGGATTCGGGTACTTTTTTACCCGTTTTTTGTTACTTTATTTCGGTTTTAGGGTTAGGTTATAGATATATAATTAAAAAAAATATATATTTTTTTTTTTATAATTTTTTTATTGGTGGCTTTGGATAAAACATTGGTGGCTATAGCCACCGAAGCCCCCGCCTAACGACGCCACTTATTCTTCTGTATAATGAGTACTTTTACTTAAGTAAAGAAATTGAGTAGCCTACTTTTCCCACCACTGCTGCTGACACAGAGAGAGAGAGAGAGGGAGAGAGAGATATATATATAGGCTCCTGCTTGACAAGTAATTTCAAATTAACAGCTATATATTATTTTTTTTGGTCCATACATACCTAATCTGTCTCAAACAATTGGTCTGTGTTCTGCGTGCATTCACTGCGTTCAGTTGTGCCCTCAGTTAGGTTTCGATTGTGTATAATATACTTCGTTTGCCGGGCGGTATCGCGCACCCAAAAAATAGCCGATCCACAAGCTCACAATGCCTGGCGTTGCGACGCGTTGTGAGCTTGTAAATCAACTATAATTCTGCGCGAGCACTGCACGGCACGGGGCTCAATTAAGTAAGCTTTACTGCAGGTGCGCGCAGGGGTTTCTACAGTTTACAGTCAGAGGAGACAAGGGCACTTTTTACCGACAGACAAAAGGGCAGGGGCTCAAGCCCCCTTTGATGTCTATGTGTGCACGTGCATGTGTGTGTGTGTGTGTGTGTGTGTGTGTGTGTGTGTGTGTGTGTGGGTGTGTGTGTGTGTGTGTGTGTGTGTGTGTGTGTGTGTGTGTGTGTGTGGGGGGGGGGGGGGGGGCACCCCTGCAACTTAATGGAGAGGTGGGCATTGTGAGCTTGTAGATCTGCTATTTTCAAAAGATGTATTTACGTATACATTTGAAAACTTGAAATGGGACATTCTGCATAATGAGTACTTTTACTGTGTTTTACCATGTCGGTACAAGTACATTGTGATGCCAAGAGAAGTCATCAAGCTGTGTGTGTGTGTGTGTGTGTGTGTGTGTGTGTGTGTGTGTGTGTGTGTGTGTGTGTGTGTGCGTGTGCGTGCGCAGCGTTTAACATGCCCCTATCGGATGAGATACAAATAAATGGAAGTCAGGAATAAACATCCCTCTCAAAGAATCCCCGGAAGAGAGGAATCACAACCCCAATTTCCCCCGTAAACAAGCTCCTAAAAAAATTGTGATTTACTTCATGATGATTTATTTCAGCCGTGTGTTGGTATCGTGCGGGCCGAAAACAGCAGATCTACAAGCTCACAACGCGTCGCAGCGCGATGCGTTGTGAGCTTGTAGATCTGCTGTTTTCGGCACCGCACAACACGGCGAGCAACTAACGTATAAATCAGCCGTTTTAACCCATTAAGACCGGGAAGGCATCTGTGTGTCATTTTTAGGTTTATTTGGCCTATTCAAAAATAGCAGATCTACAAGCTCATAGCGCGGCACAGAGTGCTGCACTACGAGCTTGTAGATCTGCTTTTAAAAAAAAAAATGTTTGCAAATTCGTGCAAATCTTTGAATATTAATATTTTTTAAAGTGAACATTTTTAACTCAAATCTTTGCTTTTGGGGGGTCCCTGGAACAACATATTTTGAGTTGGGGGGTCCACGGCCAAATACACATCCTTTTGGGTGGTCCTTGAAAGTTTAAGGACCACTGATATTATAGCAACATACGTTATTTAAAAAAAAAGCTGTTAGGATTTAGAAGACATTTGTAGAATCCCCCCAAAAGCAAAGATTTGAGTTACAAATGTCCGGTTTAAAAAATGGATATTCAAAGAATTGCAAACATGTTCATGATTTTTTTTTTTAAATAGCAGATCTAAAAGCTCATAGCGCGGCACTCGGTGCCGCGCTATGAGCTTGTAGATCTGCTATTTTTGAATAGCTAATTGCCAAAGAAATCTTAAAATGACGCAGATGCGTTCCCGGTCTTAAAGGGTTATTATGCGATGGAAGTGACCTTCGTTTTCTTGGTGGAAGTATACTGTACCTGCGGCCCCAGAGCTGACAGCTTACTGACAGACGCTAGCGGAGCGGAGAAGAAAGGAGGCGCGCTGAGGAGAAAATGAGACGATGCAAGAGAAGTTATCACAGCATATTATATTATATATACACCTCCCACCTGTCATGACCCGGCTCCCATGTTCTCTGGATGAAGTGGAGTGGAGCCGCGGAAATGCTAAATACACTCACACACACACACACACACACACGCACGCGCGTGTGTGTGTGTGTGTGTGTGTGCCAGTGGTGGAAAGTAACTAAGCACATTTACTCAAGTACTGTACTTTTACAATTTTGAGGTATTTGTACTTTACTTGAGTATTTTCAATTGTCCAATACTTTTAGTTCTACTCCACTACATCTCGGATCCAAATATTGTACTTTTACTCCACTACATGTATTTGAAAACTTTAGTTTCTAGTTACTTTGTAGATTTTGATTACTATCACAAAACATACATTAACCACTTCAGCCCTATATACATTTCGGCCATTTGAAAATAGCCGATCTACAAGCTCACGATGTGACGCATTGTGAGCTTGTAGATCTGCTATTTTCAAAAGATTGTATACATTTGAAAACTTGAAATGGGACATTCTGCATAATGAGTACTTTTACTGTTGGTACTGTTTTGTTTGTACCATGTTGGTACAAGTATATTTTGATGCCAATACTTTTGTAGCCTACTTTGACTCAAGTAAATTTTGAATTCCGTACTTAGTATCTCTAGTATCTCTACATTGCAGTATTGATATTTTCACTTGTGAGTACTTTTTCCACCACTGGTACACGTGTGTGTGCGCACACACACACACACACACACACACACACACACACACACACACACACACACACACACACACACACACACACACACACACACGGACAAAACCATCATCATAACAAGAGAAATAATTTTTTGTTTGGGCTAATAATGAACAAGTGTTGGACAGTAATGTATGCATTAAGTTTCACAACTAACTGTTTACACTCTCGGAGGTAAAAAGCTCAAACTTTTGCAGTTGTATGTACATTTGACAATAATTGACAATACTTGAGTTTCTGAGGGAAATCTTCCAGTGCTATGAATGTTGTAGTCTTGCGTATAACCAGACTTTCAGATATCTTTGCCTATTGATGATTCTAGTGACATTCTAATTATTTGTGGGCTCTGGGTGGTAACAATTAGGACATACAAAAAAGAAAACTTTGCAGAAACATTACAAAGGACAAATTAATCTTGAATACAAATATGAAAGCCCATTTATGGTATTTTCCCAAAACTGATTTGTCCCCAATAACAGGGGGATCGGTCCATAACCTGGCCAGCAGGTGCAGGCATGATTTGCTGATTTTTGGAGACAACCTGTTTCAATTAATGACAATCATCATTTGATTGAGTCTTGATTTGATTATGTGAGTAGCAACTAGCCACCGGAGGGAGGGAGAGAGAGAGATTTCCAGGCTCTTTGTACAGTTAGCCAGTGGTGTAAAGTAACCAAGTACATTTATTCAAGTACTTGTACTTAAGTACAAGTTTGAAGTATTTTTTACTTTACTGGAGTATTTCCAATTTACTTTTACTTCTACTCCACTGCATCTCACGCAAATATTGTACTTTTACTCCAATACAATTATTTGAAAACTTCAGTTACTAGTTACTTTGTAGATTTTGATTACTATTACAAAACATACATTAACCACTTCAGCCCTATATACTGTACATTTGAAAATAGCAGATCTACAAGCTCACAATGTGTCGCGATGTGACGCATTGTGAGCTTGTAGATCTGCTCTTTTCAGCAGGTTTTTATACATTTAAAAACTTGTGAAATGGGGACACTGCATAATGAGTACTTTCTACTTTTAGTACTTTAAGTACATTTTGATACCAATACTTTTGTTGAATTCCAGACATTTACTTGTATTTCTACATTGCAGTACTGATACTTTTACTTAAATAAAAAAAAGTATATTTTTTCCAACACTGCAGGTAGCCATTGCCTACCAGGTGCAGTAGGAATGATTTATTATCTGATGGAGGCACATTGTGTCACTTCTGACTTTGATTTATTCCCAAGTCAAATACATAAAACATATGTGTATAAGAAAAATGCATGGAAGTACACATTTGGCCTAATGGCCAGTGTGCGACAATACATCTGGTGCTGATCGGGTCAGCCGGTCAGTGCTGGAAGAAGTACTCAGATATTTTACTTAAGTACATGTAGCAATACCACAATATGAAAATACTCTGTTACAGGTGAAATGCCTGTGTTCAAAATGTTGAGTAAAAGTACAAAATGATTGGCTTCAACATATACTTAAAGTACCGAAAGTAAAAGTACTAAAATGTCTGAAAATAGCAGATCTACAAGCTCACAACGTGTTGCATCGCGACACGTTGTGAGCTTGTAGATCTGCTATTTTCAGACATTTCAAATTTTTGTTGTGGAGTAAAAGTACAATATTTGCCGACTTCTTTTTTTTGTTGTATTTCTACATTGCAGTACTGATACTTTTACTTAAATAAAAAAAAGTTTTTATTTTTACAACATTGCAGGTAGCCATTGCCTACCAGGTGCATCAGTGATGATTTATTATCTGATGGAGGCACATTGTGTCACTTCTGACTTTGATTTATTCCCAAGTCAAATACATAAAACATATGTGTATAAGAAAAATGCATGGAAGTACACATTTGGCCTAATGGCCAGTGTGCAAAATACATCTGGTGCTGATCGGGTCAGCCGGTGGCGCGTATGACACTGCTTAATCAGTTATTTTTATTTTTGAAATCACAAAAAGTTAAAATGTGGGAGATAGGGGGTTTCTGCGCGACAGTAACGATATATATATTATTATATTACATAGAGGCAAACTCAACGTAGAAAGATATTTTCGTATAGTGGCCCACTGTTGAGGGGCGGCCATAGCTGAGTGGTTAGTGAGCCCGCCTAGGGAGCCAGAGACCCTGGTTGCCCCAGGTTCGATTTCAGGCCAGGTAAGCATATGTGTCGATGAAATGAAATTTGTCCCTGAGCAAGACTCTTAACCCCTAATTGCTCACAGGTTCTCATTGGAAACAAGACCGCAAGGACTTTCATGAACAACCTGTTAAAAGGAATTATCCTTATCCTTGTTCTATGCAGTGGTGGGAAAAGTAGTCTGGAATAAAAAACTTGAGTAAAAGTGCAAAAGTATTGGTATCAAAATATACTTAAAGTACCAAAAGTAGAAAGTACTCATTGTGCAGAATGTCTCATTTCACAAGTTCTCAAATGTATAAAAAATCATTTGAAAATAGCAGATCTGCATGCTCACAATGTGTAGATCGGCTATTTTCAAATGGCCAAAATGTATAAATGGCTGAAGTGGTTAATGTATGTTTTGTAATAATAATCATAATCGACAAAGTAACTAGTAACTAACGCTTTCAAATAATTGTAGTGGAGTAAAAGTATAATATGCCTCTGAGATGTAGTGGAGTAGAAGTAAAAGTACTGATAATTGGAAATACTCCAGTAAAGTAAAAATTCACTGGAGTACAGTACTTGAATAAATGTACTTAGTTACATTTACACCACCTGATTCCATGCCACAGCAGACCAGCTGCTTTGGAATGACATCACACAGACCGATGGTGCCCATAGGGAGTAAATAAAACCCACTGAAGCTCATCTCTGTCATAAATGTACACAGAGTTTTAATATGAGGTGACGACCCCGTTTTATGTGTCCAGTCCCTCGCCTGATTCAGAGCATTGGTTCTCAAAGTGGGGTCCAGGGACCCCCAGGGGTCCTGGGGGGGTTCTCTCGGCCATTTATATGGCCGAGAGAACGAGGCAACCATGGGTGCTCACCGGAGACTTACTCTGTTGACTTAAGTCAACAGAGTAAGCCCATGCAAACTGGGAACGTGTCTGTGTTACCACTTTATCATTCTTTTATTCTTTGGCTATTCAAAAATAGCAGATGTATAAGCTTGTAGATCTGCTATTTTTTGAAAAATCTTGAACAATTGTGCAAATATTTGAATATATATATATAATTTTAAAGGGAACTTTTTTGACTAGAATCTTTGCTTGTGGTCCAAAGATTGGTCGAAGTTTTGTCGAAAACAAGTATAGCTGTGTTGATGTTGTGTTGATGTTGTGTTGGTGATAAAATCAGTGCTGGAAGAAGTACTCAGATATTTTACTTAAGTACATGTAGCAATACCACAATCTGAAAATACTCTGTTACAAGTGAAATGCCTGTGTTCAAAATGTTGAGTAAAAGTACAAAATGATTGGCTTCAACATATACTTAAAGTACCGAAAGTAAAAGTACTAAAATGTCTGAAAATAGCAGATCTACAAGCTCACAACGTGTTGCATCGCGACACGTTGTGAGCTTGTAGATCGGCTATTTTCAAATTTTCAAATATTTGTTGTGGAGTGAAAGTACAATATTTGCCGACTTTTTTTTTGCCGAGATTTACGACTTTATTTGTATAAAAGTGCTTTTTTAAACAATGTTACAATGTGCTTGAACAATAAAAAAAAACGAATCAAACAAACACAACGCAATAACAATACTTAATTCAGTTTACACAAGCAACAGAACAATGATGACATTTGCTTACTATTATAAGGGGATAAAAACAGGGATTTAAAACGTGTTAATGATATGTTAATGTGTTGGTGTTGTAGTGTGTTAATTCACACAGGAAGCAATCTATGCCACCCCCGATACAACACTGTTTCAATATGCAACTTGCATTGAATAAAATATACATTATTTAATTAAATATTAATATTATATTAATGATATATTCATTGATAATGAATATACATTACATACAGTATCTTTGATGAAAATAGCAGATCTACAAGCTCACAACGCGTCACAGAGCGACACGTTGTGAGCTTGTAGATCTGCTATTTTCTGCGCAAGTCTTCCACACAATAAGGATCCTGGGGTTTAAGTATGTTTTTCCTACTGATTAATTAATTAATGCATGTATTTATTTTTGTTTTCTCAGGCAGATTTGTTAGCATTAAAGTGACATTCATGTGAATAGATGGTGACTGTTTAAAAAGCCTGCCAGGTGTACTTAATTGGCTGTTCATAATGTGACCTAACGCACAGGAGTTCACACTCTTTGACCTCCAGACACACAGCTCTGACCAGCTTTGCAGGAGTTAACGAGCAGAGTTTGTTTTTCCTCCCGTGAAAATATGTCAAACAATAACAAGGACTGTCGTATTCATAGGCAATAGTAACCAATTCAAATGGAATCTGCTAAAACTGACTGATATACTGATACAGAACCATACAGGCTATGTATATGTACAAAAAAAGTAGGACGGATCCGTCTTGATCACATGACTATAGAGATAATGTGTACCGATTTGCGTGATGTTTGGAAAACATGTCTTGCAAAAATATGCCTCCTGGTGGCGCTATAATAGGGCATTGTTAAAAGGGTGGCATTTGTTCCTCAACGTTGCGCGAATGTGCGTGTACAATTTCACCGCAATCGCGCGCTGCGTTCATGATTTGGGGCATTTTGTTGGAATCGGGCCACTCCTGCAAACTTTAATGTCAATCTTAGCTTCATGTTAGCTTCAATTCATGGAATATGAAAAATCAAACGGGTCCGTATTGATCACATGACTATAGAGATACTGAGTATCGATTTTGCGTGATGTTTGTAAAAAAAATATTAGCTAGGAGTGCTGTCAAAAAATGTGTTTTGCAAAAAGCGGCCTCCTGGTGGCGCTATAACAGGCCCATGTGAAAAAATGTGGGGCAGAGGTTCTGCTCTGGCATCCAGGGAGTGTGTGTGCACAGTTTTGCTGCGATTATGCCAACGGTACCGGAGATAAGCCGTTGACAGACGGAGGGGGGCGATAGCCACACACACGGACACACACACGGACGGACGGACGGACGGACGGAGGGACGGACGGAGGGACGGACAGGGTGCAAAACATACTCTCTCGCTAGTGTTGATTTTGACAGCAAATTTTGATTCAGTTTAATTCATAGTCTTTTGAATAAAATTCCATTTAGTTTTAGTCATATTTTAGTCATCTGAAATGTTTTACTGTTAGTCTAGTTTTAGTCAACTAAATGTCATAAGATTATAGATTAGATTATAATATAAAATGTATTTTGGCGGTGCCTTGATGGCGTCGTAATGGCTGAAATTTACACTTGGTTGCATGCTGAAAATAGCAGATCTACAAGCTCACAACTGTGACGCGTTGTGAGCTTGTAGATCTGCTATTTTCAGAGCGCAACACCCGAGCGCAAACAAACATAAAATGACTTGTCTTTTAGTTCTTCTGGATCTCTTCTCCACTAGTCTACTACTCTCTTCTACTCTAGTTTTTATTTGTTGACGAAATTGTCAATATATTTAGTCTTAGTTTTTTATTTAGTTTTTATGTAGTTTTTATGTAGTTTTTAGTCGACTAAATCAACACTGTCTCTCGCCATGCCTTTCGGCCTGGCAGGAGACCATTAGAGAGCCCTGCATCCGGAGCGGGGTCTCACAGGTCATGAGGAGCGGGGTCTCACAGGTCATGAGGAGCGGGGTCTCACAGGTCATGAGGAGCGGGGTCTCACAGGTCATGAGGAGCGGGGTCTCACAGGTCATGAGGAGCGGGGTCTCACAGGTCATGAGGAGCGGGGTCTCACAGGTCATGAGGAGCGGGGTCTCACAGGTCATGAGGAGCGGGGTCTCGCAGGTCATGAGGGAACCTGCAGGCGGGGATGGGAGGTCAGAAATGCAGGTCATGCAAAAAACCTGCAATAACACAAATACTAACTAACACACCTGAAGCATGTCTCGTTGGTCTTGCTTTCTTTAGCTTTGCCATGAACACATTTATCTCATGTCTATACATGCAGAGGAGAAGGTAATTTTGAAACGTCGTTCCCTGACAGGTGTGTGCATAATGCAAACCATTTAACAACCTGTACTGTCAAAGCAGTAAGTGCAGCCACGCCCTTCGTGTCTCTGTCCGTGGAGCTGACTGTAATGACCATGTCTCATGTCTCTCTCGCTTTCTTCATGATTATCACTTGTACTTGTAGTGCTTCTATCAACTACTGGACTTAGTGCAATGTTGAGGTATTTGTACTTTACTTGAGTATTTCCAATTTCCAATACCTTTACTTTTACTCCACTACATCTCAGGGGCAATTATTGTACTTTTACTCCACTACAATACAACACTTTAGTTACTAGATACTTTGTAGATTTTGATTATTATTAAAAAACATACATTAACCACTTCAGACCTATGTATATGTTGGCCATTTGAAAATAGCAGATCTACAAGCTCACAACACGTCACATTTTGAGCTTGTAGATCTGCTATTTTCCAAAGATGTTTATACATTTGAAAAGTTGTGAAATGGGACATTCTGCATAATGAGTACTTTCTACTTTTGGTACTTTAAGGTCATTTTGATACCAATACTTCAGTACTTGTACTCAAGTCAATTTTGAATTCCGAACATTCACTTGTAGCGGCGTACTTCTAACATCGCAGTATTGATACTTTTACTAAGTAAAACAATGTGAGTATTTTTTTCCACCACTGGATATAACGCACCTGAAGCATACATTTATCTTATGCCTATAAATGCATAGGAGAAGGTAATTTTCAAACGTCGTTCCCTGACAGGTGTGTGCATAATGCAAACCATTTAACAACCAGTACTGTCAAAGCAGTAAGTGCGGCCACGCCCATTGTGCTGTGGCTGTCCTTGGTGCTGACTGTAATGACCATATCTCATGTCTCTCTCGCTTTCTGTATGATTATCACTTGTCTCGTTACACCTGCAACGAGCGGCGCTGTCAACCACACGTATGGCCACGGCCATTATGCACATCTCTGTGTACACTGTGTGTATTTATAGCTCCCGTGATTCATTACAGACCATGGCACACAAACGCTGCAGCGGCTTTCTGGTCTGTCAATACAAAAACAAAACGGTTTTGACAAAGGATTACCTGACCGGGATGTTTAATCCATAAAATCCAGGAACACATCTGTGTCATTTTAGAGTTTAGCTGAAACCAATATTTTTATACTTTGGCTATTCAAAAAACAGCAGATCTACAAGCTCGTAGCGCGGCACCGAGTGCCGCGCTATGAGCTTGTAGATCTGATGTTTTTGAAAAATCTTTTTCGTTTGTGCAAATCTTTGAATACGTATATTTTTTGGAAACTATCAAATCTTTGCTTCTGGGGGTCCCTGGAACAACATATTTCGATGGGGATCGGTGGCCAAAAACATAAGTTTGACAAGAAAAAGTTTGAGCAACACTCATACACTCAACAATAGTTTTCCAGAAGAAAATAAGACATTTGGTGAGAGACAGTCACAAATGTTCGCTTTAAAACATATATTGAAAGATTTGTGCAAAAAAAAAAAAATCTAGATTTTCTAAAATAGCAGATCTACAAGTTCATAGCGCTTGTATATTTGTTATTTTTGAATAGCCAAATACATCTTAAAATGACACAGATGTGTTCCCAGTTTTAATGGGTTAAGACAAAGGATCCATAGCGTATTCATGTTTGGTGTAATTGCGTGCTTGAAGCAGTGGTTGTCCA